>NC_060159.1:766446-772330 GCF_021292245.1 Micropterus dolomieu | reverse complement strand
TCATTCATTACACAATATGAATAAGCTATGCAGACAGTTGTAAAGAAAGAACATCTTTTTCTTCTGTTCTCTACTTGTTATAGTTACACAGTATTAGGGGTGTGGGCTGTATTAAAAGTATCCACTGTTCTCCCATGCTCTAACACACAGTAACGATGAAATGTGTGCTGTTCTCACATTCTTCCTCTGTATGTACACATAAACAACAAGGCAGGGAAATATAAAAGGAATTTATTTTATTGTTTGGGTACATTATTGTTCAGTGTACATGTTCACATCTGAAACAAACTTTACGTGCTTGATAACTCTCCCACCCCGCAGACATCTACACGTCAATACCGATTTATATTCATAGCGGCAAGTGCTATGTAGCTCCACATAGGGGACACAGGAAGTGACATATAGCACATTCATGCGGCGTCGGAACCGCGTAGGAAATTCACAGCCGCACCGGCAGAGCTCCAGAATGTGCAACTCGGCCGGCTCACGCGCGGACGCGCTGACAAGTGCGAGGGCCCGCCCAACGCTGCTTGCAGCTTTAATTTTTATATATATTTTATTGAGTATCAAAGAGACAAGTGTCTACAAAACAAGTAGCCAGAGAAAGGTACAAGTACAGTGCTCATTTTTATCATTTTCTATTCCCCACCTCTATTCTGAGGTCCCACCCCAACCCCACTCCGTCTCTGGGTAATAGTGGGAGCAGAAGAACATGTACACTATTTCAGTGTTTGCATTGAATAAGCCTGTGTCGGGCACAGATTGAGGAGTTGTGAGCTAGCTGGAGGATATTGCGCCATTGGTTGTCCTCCATGTTGAGTCCCAGATCCTTTTCCCATACTATTCTGGTTTGATGAGGAAAATTTGAAGTCTAAGGAGCTATAAATATGAGAGATATTCCCTCTCCGTTTGGGGTCTGCCATAAAAAGAGTGTCAATTAATGTTTTAGGGGGAAGGGTCGGGAAATGGGGATAATGATTCTGTAAAAGTCGATAAATCAGGGAAGGGCATAAAAATGCCATTATTGTACAAATCTTTAATTGACCCTATACCCCTGTCAGACCAAAGCTGAAAGGCAGAATCTGTTGTGGATGGCAAAAAACTGTGGTTCCAGTATGCTGGGGCAAGAGTAGAGGGCTCCTGCCGGTCAAAATGTTTTCTAAATTGTTGCCATATCTTGAGAGACTGAGTAACCACAGGGCTAGTGCTGACAGCAGTAGTGGGAGCGGGAGACCGAGAGAACAGCCATGATCGTAGTGAAGTTTGAGTGGAGGCAGTCTCCATAAGGAGCCAGGTGGGACAGTCGTTGGAGGGTTCGTCTATCCAATACATAAGTTTTTGAATGTTGGCTGCCCAGTAATACTGTATAAAGTTGGGAAGAGCAAGACGCCCCTCTCGTTTAGGTAGCTGCAGGATCTTTTTCCGCATGCGTACCGGTTTGTTGGCCCAGAGAAAGTTCGATATTGATCTATCCAATTTTGCAAAAAACTTTTTTGGAATGAGTACAGGAATATGTTGAAACAGGTAGAGGAATTTAGGTAAGACGGACATTTTGATAGGGTTCACCCTGCCTGCCAAGGATAGAGGTTACGTGGACCACCTATGAAAATCCTTTTCAACCTTCTTGAGCAGGGGAACAAAACTGCTGTTGAAAGTGTCTTTTAGGGGACGACAATACCTAGGTATTTAAATGCTTGACAGACACCCCACCAGGTTGTTAATCGCAAACAGTTCACTCTTCTCAAAATTAAGTTTATAGCCCGATAGTAGCCCAAATTGGTGTAAAATGTCTAGCACCTTTGGTAGTGATGAAATAGGGTTAGACACATAAAGAAGCAAGTCGTCGGCATACAATGACAGCTTATGTGTTGTTCCAAAGCGGGAAAAACCTTCAAATTCCTCCTCGGAGCGCAGCCAGACAGCCAATGGCAATAGCAAATAATAACGGAGACAGCGGGCATCCTTGTCTTGTGCCACGGTGAAGTTGAAATTGGTGGGAGGTTGTGTTGTTTGTTCGCACAGACGCTACGGGGGTTGAATATAACTGCTTAACCCATGAGATGAACCCCAAACCCAGGCCAAATCTTTCCATTACTTCGAAGAGAAAGTCCCATTCCACCCTATCGAAGGCTTTCTCGGCGTCCAGCGACACTACTACCTCTGGATCGCATGAGCTACATGTGTTAAGTATGTTGAAAAGTCTTAGTGTTGTGGGAAGACTGCCTCCCCAGCATGAAGCCTGTTTGATCTGGTAAGATGATCCCTGTTAGAACATGTTGGAGGCGCAGCGCCAAAACCTTTGACAAACTCTAATCTACATTTAACAGCGATATGGGTCTAAAGCTGCTGCAAAGTAGAGGGTCTTTATCTTTTTTCAGGAGAAGAGTGATTGTAGCATTAGTCAAAGTTTGGTTGAGACGGCCAAGTGACAGGGCTTCATTATACATGTCACGCAGAAATGGAGAGAGGAGTGGGGCAAACGACTTGTTAAATTCGACCATAAACCCATCCGGACCTGGCAACTTGCCGCTGTGTAAAGCCATGATCGCGATCATAATCTCAGTGATGTAATTGGCCCACCAATGCCCTCAGCCAGCCCGCTATCAATCCTAGGAAACTCAATAGTGTTTAAACATTCCTATCCAAGTCAACTTGTGTGTGATCAGAGGAGTATAAATCTGAATAAAAATGGGAGAATGTTTCATTTATGGAGATTTGGTCAGTGTGGACAGCCCCTGATGAGGATTTAATACTCGTGATGAGCCTCGACATGGCTGCAGCCCTCGCTTGCTGGGCCAGAAGCTTGCCAGCCTTCTCCCCAGATTCAGAGACCCGTCTAGACTTGAGCAATCGTAATTCTGCCTCGTTGGTGGTCAAAAGGTTGAACTCTGCTTGAAGCTGCCAACGTTTTTTGTAGAGAGACGGTTCAGGGCGGTTGGCATAGCTGCTGTCAATGTCCCGAAGCTTTTGCAACAGCTCCAATTGTCTGGCTCTAGCTAACTTCCTGAGATCGGATGAGTAGGAAATAACCTGACCCCTCAGATAGGCCTTAAAAGCTTCCCACAGAGTTCCTCTGGACACCTCTGATGTGTCATTCACTTCAAAAAATAGCAGTATGTTTGACTTCATGGCGTTTACAAATAAGTCATCGGCAAGTAGATTAGAATTGAACCGCCATTGTGTGAAATTGGGGTTGTAATCGGGAAGGTTTATATCTAACGAGGTGGGAGCGTGGTCTGAGATTACTGATATTATGGTAGTCAAGCCAGGAAATAAATTGTTCATCATCCCAGTTAGATGCATAAATGCTCACCAAAACAACCTGCATATTACACAGTTTGCCTGATAAAATGACAAGCCGGACAGCGGGGCCCGTTATAATATTTTCAGGTTCAAATGAAATGTCACTACGGATTAGAATAGCAGCACCCCTTGCCCTGACACCGAACTTCGAGTGGTATAGGCGATTAAATCTGCCTCTTTTAATACGCAAAATCTCATTGCTACGAAGATGTGTCTCTTGCAAGAATACTATGTGCCCACATAGAGCTTGAAGATGTGACAATCTTATTTATCTTGGTAGCACGATGGTAGCATGTCGTCTTTCCGCCGCTGGTTGTCGAGGTGGTGTCCAGCAAACGATGTGGGCTTTGTAGATCATTGGCAGACTTTCTGGCGAAGACCTGGTCTGATTCGGAGAGACGGCATCCATCCCACTTGGGAAGGAGCAGCTCTCATTTCTAGAAATCTGGCCAAGTTTATTAGTGGACCAAATCCATGACAACCCAGAGTTGAGACCAGGAGGCAGAGTCGCAGTCTAACACACTTCTCTGCCCTTCTAATTCAGCAGTTACCCACCCAAACCCTACGCAGAGTCGTAGTTTAACACACTTCTCTGCTCCTCCATTTCAGGAGTTACTTAGTGAAAATCCTATAGTGACGGTGTCTGCCCCCCGACCATCGAAATTATTTAAATCAAAGGTAAACAGAAGAAGAGCTGTACATAAAAACCTCAAAAAAATTAAAACCACGAGAGCAATACTGCAAACTAATAGGAAAATTAAATGTGGACTCTTAAACATCAGATCTCTCACTTCTAAAGGTGTACTAGTAAGTGAACTAATATCAGATTATGATATTGATTTGTTTTGTCTTACTGAAACCTGGCTGGGTGATGGAGAATATGTTAGCCTAAATGAATCCACCCCTCCCAGTCATATTAATACTCACATTCCTCGAGGCACAGGCCGAGGAGGTGGAGTTGCAGCTATCTTCGACTCTAGCCTACTAATCAGCTCTAAACCTAAACTAAACTATAACTCATTTGAAAGCCTTGTTCTTTTGCACCCAAGTTGGAAATCACTGCAACCAATTCTTTTTGTTATAGTGTACCGAGCACCTGGCCCGTATTCTGAATTCTTATCTGAATTTGCAGAGTTTTTGTCAACTTTAGTCCTTAAAACGGACAAAGTTATTATTGTAGGGGATTTTAATATTCATGTGGACGTTGAGAATGACAGCTTCAGTACTGCGTTTATCTCTCTGTTAGATTCCATTGGCTTCTCTCAGAGTGTTCATGAACTGACTCACTGTTTTAACCACACCCTCGACCATGTTTTGGTATATGGTATTGAAATTGAACATTTAGAGCTGTTCCCACAGAATCTCTCTTTGTCTGACCACGGTTTGATAACTTTTGAGTTTGTATTGCTGAACTACACGCCATTGGGCAAACATTTCTATACAAGACGTCTGTCTGATAGTGCTGTAGCTAAATTTAAGGATGCGATTCCATCAGCTCTAAATTCATTATCAAGTCACAAAGTAACAGAGGACTCCTATGCTAATTTCAGTCCCTCCCAAATCGATCATCTTGTTGATAGTGCTGCAGGCTCGCTGCGAATGACACTGGACTCTGTAGCCCCTCTAAAAAAGAAAATACTAAAACAAAGACGGTTAGCTCCATGGTATAATACTGAAACTCGCAAATTAAAGCAAATATCACGGAAACTTGAGAGGAATTGGCGTTCCACCAAACTGGAAAATTCTCGTTTAATTTGGCAAGATAGTCTTAAAACTCTCTAGGCTCTCCGTAATGCCAGAGCAGCGTACTATTCGTCATTAATAGAGGAAAATAGGAACAACCCCAGGTTTCTTTTCAGCACTGTAGCCAGGCTGAGAGTCACAGCTCTATTGGACCAAGTATTCCCATAGCTCTCAGTAGTTACGACTTCATGAGCTTCTTTAATGATAAAATTCTAGCTATTAGAAACAAAATTCACCAAGACCTGCCCTCAACTGGCACCAACTTATCTCTAAACTCAGGAACCTTAGAAATAGCTGTAGAACCACATATATGTTTAGACTGTTTTGCTTCCCTCAATCTTTACCAACTTTAATGATTTCTTCATCTAAGCCATCAACCTGCCTCTTAGACCCCATCCTGACTAGGTTGCTTAAAGATGTTTTACCCTTAGTCAGCACTTCTATACTAGATATGATCAATCTATCTTTATCAACAGGCTATGTACCACAGTACTTTTGAAGTAGCTGTAATTAAACCTCTTTTGAAAAAGCCCAAACTTGATCCGGATGTTTTAGCCAACTATAGACCTATATCTAACCTTCCCTTTCTCTCTAAGGTTCTGGAGAAAGCAGTTGCTAAACAGCTGTGTGACTTTCTACAGAGCAATAGTCTATTTGAGGATTTTCAGTCAGGATTCAGAGCTCATCATAGCACAGAGACAGCACTGGTGAAAATTACTAATGACCTCCTTATTGCATCAGACAAAGGACTTGTCTCTGTACTGGTTTTATTAGATCTTAGTGCTGCATTTGATACCATTGACCATCAGATCCTATTGCAGAGACAGGAACATTTCAT
>NC_060159.1:765883-766426 GCF_021292245.1 Micropterus dolomieu | reverse complement strand
CGTCATTAATAGAGGAAAATAGGAACAACCCCAGGTTTCTTTTCAGCACTGTAGCCAGGCTGACAGAGAGTCACAGCTCTATTGAGCCAAGTATTCCCATAGCTCTCAGTAGTTACGACTTCATGAGCTTCTTTAATGATAAAATTCTAGCTATTAGAGACAAAATTCACCAAGACCTGCCCTCAACTGGCACCGAATTATCTCTAAACTCAGGAACCTTAGAAACAGCTGTAGAACCAGATATATGTTTAGACTGCTTTGCTTCCCTCAATCTTTACCAACTAATTTCAATAATTTCTTAGTCAGCACCTCTATACTAGATATGATCAATCTATATCTATCAACAGGCTATGTACCACAGTACTTTTGAAGTAGCTGTAATTAAACCTCTTTTGAAAAAGCCCAAACTTGATCCGGATGTTTTAGCCAACTATAGACCTATATCTAACCTTCCCTTTCTCTCTAAGGTTCTGGAGAAAGCAGTTGCTAAACAGCTGTGTGACTTTCTACAGAGCAATAGTCTATTTGAGGATTTTCAGTCAG
>NC_060159.1:742514-765863 GCF_021292245.1 Micropterus dolomieu | reverse complement strand
GCACAGAGACAGCACTGGTGAAAATTACTAATGACCTCCTTATTGCATCAGACAAAGGACTTGTCTCTGTACTGGTTTTATTAGATCTTAGTGCTGCATTTGATACCATTGACCATCAGATCCTATTGCAGAGACAGGAACATTTCATTGGAATTAAAGGAACCGCTCTAAGCTGGTTTAAGTCCTATTTATCAGATCGGTTTCAGTTTGTACATGTTAACGATGAGTCCTCCATGTGTGCCAAAAGTTAGTCATGGAGTTCCACAAGGATCTGTCCTCGGACCAATCGTCTTCACTTTATATATGCTTCCTTTAGGCAATATTATCAGGAAATATTTCATAAGCTTTCATTGTTATGCAGCTGATACTCTATCGATCAAACCAGATGAAACTCATCAGTTAGCTAAACTTCAAATGTGCCTTCAGGATGTTAAAATCTGGATGACCTGTAATTTTCTAATGTTAAACTCAGATAAAACTGAAGTTGATTCAGAATGCTGCAGCTCGTGTTCTGACAGGAACCAGTTTTAGCTTCTTTGCATTGGCTTCCAGTAAAATCCAGAATAGAATTTAAAATAATTCTTCTTACCTACAAAGCTCTTAATGGTCAGGCACCATCTTATCTTAAAGAGCTCATAGTACCTTACTACCCCACCAGAGCACTGCGCTCCCAGAATGCAGGGTTGTAGTTCCTAGAGTCTCCAAAAGTAGACTAGGAGCCAGAGCGTTCAGCTATCAAGCTCCTCTCCTGTGGAACCAGGTTCCAGTTTGGGTTCAGGAGGCAGACACCATCTCCACATTTAAGAGTAGGCTTAAGACTTTCCTCTTTGATAAAGCTTATAGTTAGGGCTGGCTCAGGTTAGTCCTGAACCATCCCTTAGTTATGCTGCTATAGGCCAACCTCATCCCATTATTGCATGTTACTAACACAACTTCTCCCCTTTCTGGTAGTCCTGTGCTTTCTCGTCCCTCTCCTCTCTCCTATCACTTCCTGCAGGTGTTTCTGGCTCTGGAGCTGTGGAGTCTGGATCTGTGGCTGCGGGTCACCTGCTGCCCCCGTGTTCCTGCTCGGCACCCTCTGCTGCAACAACTATTGTTATCATTGTTATTATAATCATTAACATTACGATTGTTATCATTAACACTACTATACATATCTGTACCATTTTTCACTTAGTGTATAGCAACATCACCTTTACTGTCTGTACCTCTGTGTGTGTATATTGTGTAGGCTGCCTCCCTCCCCTCTCTCTCTCTCTCTCCCTCTCTCTCCTTCACCCCAACCGATAGAGGCAGATGGCCGCCCACTCTGAGCCATGGTTCTGCTCGAGGTTTCTGCCTCTTAAAAGGAAGTTTTTCCTTGCCTCTGTCGCCTAGTGCTGCTCTTTGTGGGAATTGTTGGGCTTCTGTAAATAGCATCATAGAGTACGGTCTAGACCTGCTGTTTTATGAAAAGCGCTGTGAGATAACTGTTGTTGTGATTTGGCGCTATATAAATAAAATTGTACTGAATTGAATTATTTTTGATTCTTTTATGTGATTGTTACAACCTACCCCAGCATGTGTTACAACCTACCCTGCCATTTGTAGTGAACAAGTGGGTATTTTGTATAAATATTTGAGAGCGCTAGCTAAAAAATTCAGTGAGTTATAGTTACTGAAGCAAAAAGTGTTACAACCATACCCGGTCTCCCCTACTGGCACCTATTTTTTTCCTCAAGCACTGGCTACTTGACATTTTACTACTGATATTACATTGTCTGTCTTAAATAGACAAGAAAAATATTGTTGACTATTGTTATTGACTGCCACATGTGACATAAAAAAACTAATCCATCCCTTATAGGTGCATCTCAAAAAAATAGAATATCATGGAAAAGTTTGTTGTGAGCACCAGAACCATACTGAAATATCAAATTCTCGAGACACCATTGCAGGTGTTTTCAGTTAATTAGCGGATTAAAATACTCTTCTGGGTTGACATTTATGTATTATAAATGAGTTATTCTAAAATTCTAATACATTTTGCCTACTGGAGTTTTGACTTCCATGAGTCTTACATCACCAAGTGCAATGCAAAGTGGTGGATGCAGTGGTGAAAAGCACGGCGCCACTGGACTCTAGAGCAGTGGAGACGTGTTCTCTTGAGTGACGAATCATGCTTCTCTGTCTGGCAATCTGATGGACGAGTCTTGGTTTGGCGAGTGCCAGGAGAACGGTACTTTCCTGACTGCATTGTACTAAGTGTAAAGTTTGGTGGAGGAGGGGTTATTGTGTGGAGTTGTTTTTCAGGGGTTGGGCTTGGCCCCTTATTTCCAGTGAAATTCCTTTCACTGTTAATGCTTCAGCATAGCAAGACATTTTGGACAATTTCAACTTTGTGGAAACGGTTTGGGGATGGCCCCTTCCTGTTCCAGCATGACTGGACCATTTCACAAAGCAAGGTCAATGTTTGGTGTGGAGGAATTTGACTGGCCTGCACAGAGTCCTGACCCCAACCCAATAGAACACCTCTGGGATTATTAGAGCGGAGACTGTGATCATAGGTACTTCTCAACTTGATCTGAAAGATCCACATTCCCATTAAAACACCCACACACAAACAGTAAGAACTGTAATCAACATAAGCATGCTGTGTCGTTAACAGGAACAACACATTTTTAATTAGGGTTATTGGTTGCATTTGACGAGACCATCAAAAAAATGTTCTTTACATGGTCTCAAGACCAAGACCGGTCTTGAGTACTATAACACTAATGCCAACCATAGACTGCATGTAAAAAGATGCAGACACCAATGCCTGCTAATTATAGCACATAAATAACATAGGAGGATTTCACTCATCGCAAACACTGAAGCACAGACTTCTTGGAGGGTCTCTTAGGCCCCATCCACACTAATCCGTTTTAGTAATGGAGAATTAAAACAAATCTCCGTCTACACCAGCGTTTCCGTTGCGTTTTGGAGTTGATCTCCGTCTACATTAAAATGACTGAAAACGCACAGCTAGGACCCGTTCAGTGTAAACATGAAGCAGATGCTCTATTCCGTAGTTACAGAAGATTTGGCAAAAGAACAAATAAATACAGACTAAGCATCAGACCAGTTTTTTTTGTTGCATGGATCAATAACGAGCTGGGACTGTTACTGAATGTAATGCGGGAATGTGGCAGCAGAAAACCGACTGGGAGTTGTTACAAAGTAAACGTGGACATGCACAGTACAAGTGTAGGCAGATGAGTGTTATTTGCACGGTATAGAATATTTTAATAAAAATATGATGTCAAAAACCCGGTCAGCAGCATCGTGTTTCTGCTTTGCAAGACTCAATCAGAGTGCCGAGCGTGAGCAGGCGTCATCGTTTCTGAAGTCCTTTGGCCCGTCTTCACTAAAACGCCCTCCGGAGTTTTGAAACGCAAAACGGGGTCGGCAGTGTTTCCAAACTTCTCCGTTTTAGGTCTTTGTTTTCATCGGTGTAGTCTGGACGGGAGGTGCAAACGTGGCAAAAGGTCTCCGTTTTAATTCGAATGGCTGGGGCCAATTAACTGCACAGAAAGACATATTATTTGTCCGGTATTTGCATGAAGAAATCTCCAAAAGGCACAAACACGGCAGCCTGCCCCTTACAGTTGTCTGATCAGCATCTTGATATGCCACACCTGTGAGGTGGATGGAATATCTCAGCAAAGGAGAAGTGCTCACTGACACAGATTTTGACAGATATGTGAACAATATTTGAGAGAAATAGGCCTTTTGTGTATATAGAGAAAGTCTTAGATCTTCGAGTTCAGCTCATGATGAATGGCGGCAATAAAAAAAGTGTTGCATTAATAATTTTGTTCAATGTAAAATATTTGTTTGAACCAGGCTTAATATGTTTTTTTCTGCTGTAAAGTTGGACATTTTAATGTGGGGTAAATGGAGATTGACTCCCTTCTGCATCTAGCTTTCAATTGGCCAGTCGATGAATTGCAGTTTTTGTTGCATCCGGGTGGCTTCAGTTCATGGGTCAAAGGGTACAGATGACCCGGGCCCAAGGCCCAGGGCGGGCCCCTGCCTTTGCAGAGCCCGCCCTATGGTTGACCCTTAAATGGATTCAAGTACAACAACTTTACTTACAGACTTATAACACTGTATAAACAATGTATATGTATTTACATGAAAAATAAATGTATTTTTATCATTAAAACATATTACAGCTTGTCATCTGATAACCTACCCCCCGCGGTGATTGTGAAAATAGTACAGTCGAAAAACTTGGCCATTTAGTTGTGCAGAGCCTGCTAATATACAATTGGCTTTAAGAGAAGACTGCAGCCTGACTAGCACATCAAAAATGTCTCAAAAGTCAGGGGTTCAAAAAAGAAAAACCAAAAACACAGAGAGAAAATGAAATGAAAAGAGAAGACAGGCCATGGCCAAATTTCTGAACTTCTGAACTCCACCCTGCTGATTTGACACTGGCATACGCAGTGACTACTTATCAAGTGAATTCACAAAACAGGTTTGTGGTTGTGAGTGTATATACATATTGTGTGTGTGTGTGTATATGTATATATAGGTATTATTTTTTTTCACCTACTTACACCTAATAGATTTTGATCAGTTTTTGTCCTTGTTTTTAATTGTCTATTACCATAATGCTGTAAACTGTTGTGAAGAATGTCTCGGGTTACGTATGTAACCCTTGTTCCCCGAGAAGGGGAACGAGACACTATGGGAACGCCTCTGGGCATGGCAGGGCTGAAATCATGAATGAAACTACTACAATCCTATTGGCGTTGCTAGAATGGTAGCGCGTGACAGTGTAACTGGAGGCGTATATAAGCACGCTGGCACACCGGACACATTAGCTCTTTGCTATGAAGCAAGGCACTCCAGGTGTGGCGAGGTGTGGCGGACCGACGCAGTGTCTGGTTCCCCTTCTCGGGGAACAAGGGTTACATACGTAACCCGAGACGTTCCATTCGAGAACTTGAACTGCGTCGGTGACGACACTATGGGAACGAGAATACCCACTATTCCACGCCAAAGCCTCTGCCAGCCCCCCAGCGTCCAGTAACCCGTAGGCACGACTAAGAGGAGAGCGCACGGGTGCCGGGTGCAGAAGGAAGGTCCAGACTGTAAAACCGGATGAAGGTGTGAGGAGTGGCCCAGCCAGCAGCCTCACACAAATCCTGGAGCGAAGCCCCTACGAGGAGGGCCCTAGAGGCCGCCACGCCTCGAGTAGAGTGCGCCCTTACGGCCATAGGTGAAGGTAACCCACACACCTGATGGGCCAGGGATCCAGTTGCTGATTGTGTGTTTAGAAGCGGGGATCCGAAACACACCAGCAACTGGTCTGGTCTGACCGGGCAGAGCAGATGAAGTCTCCCGTCCTCCGCCATCACATGAGGTGGGGGGAAGAAACGCCTGCAGCACCGTAGACCCTGCCAACCTGGACGGAACCTTAGGGACATAGCCCAGACAGGGGTGCAGGATGGCTCTGACCCTCCCCGGGGCAAACTCCAGGCATTGAGGAGAAACCGAAAGTGCCTGGAGATCCCCCACCCTCCTCAGAGAGGAGAGAAAGGCCATCTTAAGGGTCAGGTGCTTGGCCTCAGCCGACTCCAGGGGTTCGAAGGGGGCCTACGCCAGCGCTTCGAGAACCACCGCCAGGTCCCAAGTGGGAACCCTGGAACGAGTCACGGGTCTCATCCTCCGGGCTCCACGGAGAAAGCGCACGACCAGTTGAAGCCTCCCCAGAGGCCCATCCCTCAGAGGGGCGTGGAACGCCGCCATGGCAGCTACATACACCTTGAGTGTGGATGGGGAAAGGCCAGCAGAGAAACGGTCCTGGAGGAACTCCAGTACCATAGTCACTGGGCAGGTAACTGGGTCCACCGCCCGTTCTCTACACCAGGTGGCAAACACATTCCACTTCAGGCCGTACGTCCTTCTTGTGGACGGGGCTCTGGAGCTGAGCAGCGTCTCGACTGTTCCCGCCGTCAGTCCCGCCTCCAGGAACTGGGCCCCCTCAGGGGCCAGACCCACAGTCTCCACAGGGCGGGGCAAGGGTGAAAGACCTGGCCCTCCGCCTGAGACAGCATGTCCCTCCTCAGGGGGGCCTGCCATGGCGGGCCCTCGAGGAGCGATATTATGTCCGAGAATCACACTCGGGCCAGCCAAAACGGGGCTACCAGCAGTAGGCTGACACCGTCCTGACGGACCCGCTCCAGGGAAAGGCATATAGGTGCAGCCTCGGCCACGTCTGCATCATGGCATCCAGCCCTAGCGGGGCTGGGGGCGAGAGGGAGAACCACAGGGGACAGTGCGCAAACAAGTCCACGTCTATGGTACTTGCATAATAACTCCACCACCACGGCGTGGAGTATCCATTCCCCGGGCCTCAGCCCCTGTCTCGACAGCAAGTCTGCTCCCTGATTCTGGGTCCCAGGGACGTATGTCGTTCTGAGGGACAGCAGGAGGATCTGATGTGCCAGTTTACATAACGGGCACGAGCGCAGACCCCCCTGGTGATTCAAATAGGCCACCAC
The DNA here is from genome assembly GCF_021292245.1 of Micropterus dolomieu. NCBI lineage: Eukaryota > Metazoa > Chordata > Actinopteri > Centrarchiformes > Centrarchidae > Micropterus > Micropterus dolomieu. The sequence continues at coordinate 759,327 of NC_060159.1, read as the reverse complement.
CGCCGTGTTGTCGGTCTGACAAGGACGTGGCGACCGCTGAGAGCGGGCAGAAAACTCCTCAGAGCTCTGAAAACCGCCAACATTTCCAGGCAATTTATGTGCCAAGAGAAATGATGCTCCTGCCAGGAGCCTCTCGCAAAGCGGCCGTCCATGACTGCGCCCCACGCCGCGAGTGAGTCGTCTGTCGAAATAATTGTCCGGCGACATGACAACATGGGACCCTGGGACAGGAACCAAGGCTTCCTCCATACTGACAGGGAACGAAGGCACCTGCTCGTAACCTGTATCAGACGGAACGGATTTCCCCTCGGGGAGAATCCCTTGGATTTTAACCACCACTGCAGGGCTCTCATGTGCAGCAGGCCAGACGGGATTACGCTGCCACCCCAGCAAGACTGAAGGGTCCTCAGATCCGTTGTCTCGGGGGGCTGTGGGCGAGAGCGCCGCCTCGAATCCCCGGTGCGCTGAGGGGGACCTCGTGAAGCGACACACTGCCTCTGGCTCTGGCGGTAGGAGCTGGAAGACGGCTGGGACCGTCTCTCTGCAGCCGCCGCCATCACAGGTGCCGCTCCGTGGCCACCAGCGCCGACATGGAGCGGCCAATGGCGCGGGCCGTCTCTTTTGTGACTCGGAGAGACAAATCCGTAGCTCTGCGGAGCTCGGCAATGTCCTCCTCAGAGGGGCCACCTCCCGAGTCCATGTCTTTCAGCAGGTCGGCCTGGTATGCCATCGTGTGCAGGCTCGCACCGGCCGGGCCCACTGCCATGTACGCCTTGCCCACCAGAGAAGATGTCACGCGACATGGCTTGGTAGGCAGCGCCGGCTCTTTAAGGGACGACGTAAGACCGGGCGAGAGATAGCTGGCCAAAGCATCCTGAACCCGGGGCATCGTTCCATAACCAGAACCCCTAACCCCCGCGACGTCGCTGTAAACCCGGAGCGGGGGAGTAGTCAGACATGCTGAGAAGGGCTTGCCCCAGGATTTGCACAACTCGTCATGCAAATCCCGGAAAAAGGGCAGAGGCACTGGCAAGCTGGAGCTTGCCCACTGCTCGTGTCACCACCTCCAAGAGCTCATCATAGCTTGGCGCTGACTGATGAGGTTGCTCCGGTTCCCGGAAGTCTTCCTCCTCCATAATGCTGAGCACACCCAGCTCCTCAGAGCCGGACAGCTGCAGCCTCTCCAGGCTCACACCTCGAGCAGGAGAAGCCGAAAAGCGGGCTCCCAAACGGAGAAGAGGTCGGAGCCAGCAGACGAGGAACAGGAAAAAGCCTCGGCAGTCCCGATGCCTTCGGCGATGTCGCGCTGGGAGCCCCGTGACTGAAGCCGCCGCGCTGCCTCAGCGACCGCCGGGCCCGAGCCACGGGGAGAACGCATTTGGCCGTCTCCGGAGAAGAAAGCCGCATGGGACCTCAGCACCCTCAGGTGCAGGGCCTTGCAATGGCCGCAAGCAGCCCCCTTGAGAGCTGCCTGGGCACGCGGCATCCCCAGACAGGAAACATGAGTGTCCCCAGCCATGACGTAGCGCGGGCATGGAAAGACACACTGCCTGAACTGCTCACCAGCCATCTCCTCTGCTTCTCCTTCCAGGTAACTTCTTGTGGTAGCTTTCTTCTGTGTAGTCTCAAACATGCCAGAGTGCCTGCTGAATAGAAAAATGCTAATGTGTCCGGTGTGCCGGCGTGCTTTTATACGCCTCCAGTTAAGCAGTCACGCGCTACCGTTCTAGCAACGCCAATAGGATTGGAGTAGTTTCATTCATGATTTCAGCCCTGCCACGCCCAGAGGCGTTCCCATAGTGTCGTCACCGACGAGTTCCCTCGAAGGGGAACTACGTGTAACACTGAGAGCAACTTAAAACCAGAGTCAAACTCATTGTGTGTTCACATACTGGGCCAAGTGAATTTCCAGTGAAAGTGGAATCCAAAAAAACAAATACTAACTTATAGTGATTTACAGAATTGTTGTTAATAATCACATGCTATGTTCATGGGTCATGCAGAAGTTCTTTGTGTTTTTTTAACTGTTGATTGGGTGGGTGAGTAATTTCGCTGCAGATGGGCAGTACGTAAAAAGGGACATGTTACAAGAGATCTGCAAGAGGGATGGATCATAACAAGTTTTTGACCATGTTTTTCAAAACAGGTTAGAGTAATTTTTGGTGGACTGCACTGGGCTGGTAATGGACCAGGCCTTTTGTAAACTCTGGATTAAAAGGTTCACTCAAACCTTTTCTTCTGGATTTTTTATGTACATTGGGTACTCCTGGATTGTGCATATGTGATCATGCGCCGGCTTGATATACTAATTACAAAATAGTGGCCTTTGTAAAACAGCAACGATACTAATATTCTTCTGCTCAACTCCTATTCACACAAAGTTTATATACCATCATCACACAATATCACAAAATATTTTTTAGTAAGATAAGTGCATTGTGGGTTTGGCTCTGCACATGGGAATATAGAGTATATACATTCAGTATCCTGACAACAATGAACAACATATGAACACTGAAGCATTTGTTTTATTGTAACTGCAAGGATTGCAACAATGACAGACAGCTTGTGGGAAGTTATGTGACCTTGTACAGCAGACTATAAACAGCATCTGAGGTCTAAAGTGTGGCTCTGTCAGAAGAAGTGGAGAATGGATGGAGGCACTTCTATATCAGTGAAAGACAGTTTCCCTTTATCATAACATTAACACACCGAGGCTACTCAACACCTCAAGCTACATCAGAAAACAGCTAAATCATTTCCAGCTGTCCGTCTTTGAGATCAGGGCTCTGAGTTCAGATTTAAGGAATGCTCTGACAAAATCAGGGAGTGTTTCTTTGAAAATTCAATGAATTTGTTTTTTTTTTTATTCTCTTCAACTGGGTCTGGTTACTGTATGTCAATAAAGGTGATTCAAACTGAGAATGTAGGAGAACTTTTCTTCATAAAAAAAAACAAAGTTGATTTCATCAAACTGACCCAAAAATGTTGTTACTTGTGTCTTGGATAATAGCAAGTCTCAACATTTACTCCTCATTTAACTTTTCAATATTGCCATGCATGTCCAGTTATATTATTCACTGCTGACACTAACCTACTGTACAACCACCATGTGTAACATCACATGAACATGACCTATAATTAGGAACATTTGATTTTTACAGGTACACGATAAAATGTCATTGGCTGAAGCTTATTTTGGTTCATAATTCACATTATGTATATGTATGACCTAATTTCCTCCCCACCTAACAAACGTGAAGTGTCTCGCAATCATGACACACATTTTCAAGCATTCTAATTACTACTTCATTAGTACTGTATGTTGTTGAATGAATACAAATGACATGAAATGACATTTTAACCTCACTTATTTTTGTTTGACAAAATAATTTCAATTCAAGGTCCTCTTACAAGGACCTGTCCAGGGTGTACCCTGCCTTTCGCCCGATGCCAGCTGGGATTGGCTGCAGCCCCCCACGACCCTGTACGCAGGATAAGTGTTTGACGATGGATGGATGGTCCACTTACAAGCTAGTCTTCACCTGTTGTCCTGAAAAGGTTTCTGAGGGTTCAGAGCTTTTTTCATGAATTTTCGACAGTGAAATGTAGCTAAAAGCTCTGTGTAAGTGGTCAGGAATGAATGTCTGTGCTCAGACCATTCAGTTATATTTTTCTACTGCTAAATGAATGCAGACCCATTACTGCTGTTGTGGGAGGACAGATTCAGATCAGAGCTGGTTTTGTCTTCTCAACTGTGAAATGGCTTTTGCAGTGATGCTTGTTTTACAGGTTAATAGACAGTTCCAATTCTCTAGAATGTTGCTTTCATTAAATCACTGTCACAAACGTCACGTTCCCATATCTGAAGTCAAAGCAAGCCCCAGCTAAAACAGCACTAACTGAAGGAATGTCACTTTATGACGAGTCTCAGCTCTGTGGACAGAAATGTAGCCAAGGTGAGGTCGTCTCCTCACTGATGATGTAAGACCAGATGTGATACTGAAGAGCAGATGAGACTTTAGTGCTAACAGCACAGAGGTGAAGCTGTGCTGGTGGAAATCCAGGTCCCGGTGCCCTGTCCTTCTCATGTCGTTTTACATTTGAAACCATTGCGTTGTTGAAAACATTGAAGTCATAAAAATAAAGTACTCCTTTCATCCAAAAAAAAAAAAAAAAAGAGGTTTCACTTTCAGATACATGGCAGTAAAGTTTCTGCTCAGTTTTCCCTCTATTTAAACCTGCAGTGGTACTTTTGTGTCCCTCTTCTGACAGTGAGAACAATTACACCACACCGTGGACCTGATGTACAGGCTCTGCCATACTGAGCTGCTGCTGTCGCTATGATCGCTCATCCCTTCAGCATTGGCAACCGTTTTCCAGTGCGGGAATGTCGCCCACTGTTTTTATGTTTATGCAAATGATAACTTCCGCCTGTATTTCTGCATGTTTTCAGCACACAGCACAGCACTTTTCCATGCTGATGGAACATTCTGAGCCTTAGTAAAGCAAAGACTATGTGTAGAACAGAAACAAAGCAATTTTCATTGGGTCCTGTCACTTTGTTGTTTATCTTTTTATTTCCATTTGGGATGAGAATGTTTGTGTTTTGGTACTACAGTTCCCATCATGCATTGAGTGATTTAAACAGGAACTATAATGTTGTGCCAAGTCATAAGCAGGCGTAACCATGGACGTACAGACAACTGTCAGATGGATGATGAGGAGCCTGTCCTTTTTATGTCTACAAGGTTTCTGGATGTTTATCTGTAATGATGCAGATATCACTGTATGTGTGTGAGTTATGACTCGTTTCACACTAACTGCATTTATGTTCCAAGGTGTAATAACCAAGTGTCATCTTCAATGCTCCTCTTAAATGTAAAAATGTGTCTGTGGTACAAAGCACAGCTATTCTTCCACCAGCCTGGTGCTTTCTTCACTTCTGTTACTGCAACAGACACACACACACACACACACACACACACACACACACACACACACACACAGAGTGTGTTGGGGGAACACAGACAGCCAATACTATCTGGAGGATGGAGGGATGTAGTCTATGGCATCACCGTCACACCAGTCCCATTCCTGCTCACACTCTGTCCAGCAGGATGGAGTCAGCCTCTGGTCCAGCCGGACTCAGTTCACACAGATAGAACAGCGTCTCCTCGCTGGCCTCCGCCTCCGTCAGAGGCTCCAGGCGGATCAGGGAGCTGCAGGCTGGCTTCGTCTCAAGGCTGGTGTCCAGCAACTCTGAGGGTGGCTCAGCCTCCACAGAGACACATTGGCTGGACGAGGGCTGGAGGTGGGTGTTAGAGGAGCCGGTGCCCAGATCCACCTCTGAAGGAGGAGAGCAGCCATCGAGGAAGGCCAGCAGGGGGCAGGAGGTGTACTGGATCAACTGCTTATCTGAACACAAGACACAGGAGGAGTCAGCATGGACTGTGTCCAACCAACACAGAAAATAACCACAATATAATAATCACCTAAACATTAGTGCACTCTCTGACTGTTGGATGGAGAACAGCAATAAGCATGTGCTAGACAGTGTTCTCCACCAAGATCAAACGTGGGAACATGTTTGGGAATAATGCTGTTCATCAGCTCACTCGGAGAACCCATGAAGCTGTTGTTGAGGCTCGCTGTGGGACTAGAATGAACACAATGAAGGAACAGTAACTGCTGTTCAGGCAGGAGCTTCAGTCTTGGTGCACTTGTACAAACTTGTAATCACAACAATGAGTGCAAATGTAAATAATATCTACAGGAATTGCAATAGCTAGCAAAAAAAAGCTCCTCACACTTATGTCAGATTCCACTGTGCTGACCGACTGGACAAGGGCACTTTATTTTTATCCTCCCATTTCAGGGGACTTTGTCTGAAGTAAAAAAAACTACTAGTAACATGAATCATTTCAGGTAATCGGCGAAGGAAAAGTGATAATTACAGTAGTGAGTAGTTGTGTTTCCAAAACACTGTTGTTGCTCATCAGTGGTCAAAGCAACCAGGTATCCAGGTAACTTCAGGAGTAGCTTTGTGACGTCGGGTGTAACTTCACGATTAACCCGTACTACCAAAGGTGGACAGGTGTTAACCGAGGTCTGTTGCTATTAGGGCTGGGTATCGAGTTCAGTACTTTTTTAGGCACCAACCGAATTGCCTCAATACCATCGAGTATCAAAAAATGTCTTGTCTTTCGGTACCAAATTTCGATACCTTAATGTTCTTGTTAACGCCAATCAGCCAATAAGCATGCAGCATGCTTGATGTGCCCAAATCTAAAAGTGATTGTAATTGGCTGTGGTGATGTAAACACTAGTTCATACCTGTTACGCACTGACACGTGAATAAAATAAATATATAATTAATAAACAATGAAATTACATTATAAAAACTAAAGAAAGAGGAATAAAAACAACACAAACACAATATAGGCCTATGTTAAATTGAAAATATGTCTTGCTTTTTGACAAGCAGTAGAATTTTTCAAAGGAACCATTATTATAATAAATGATAATAATGTGATAATTAAATTACTTTATACAAACAACAATGGTTCTCCGTTTGTTGAGAATAAAATTGGTATCGAAAAAAGTATCGTTCGGTGTCGAGGTATTGTATCGATATCAAAAATCAATACCCAGCCCTAGTTGCTATGGCAATTTATGCTGCATCTCTAAAAACTGCTCAGAGCAGGTTATGTTCATGGTTAACTCGAAGTTACCCTGTGGACTACACACCACATCTGTACTTAGTGATAATGATGAGAAGTAGGATATTAATATACACCACTTCATAAAATCTGTTTAGATTTCATCCTGTTTTCCTGATCCTGTTCCACTTTCTGATTTGTTCCACTGCGGTTGCAATGAAGTTCTGAACACAACAGCATTACGTTCAGACAGCGAGCCCTGCAGCCTCGGTGATTTTAGAGAGGAGATCTTAATTAACAGGCCAGTTTCATAAACCTGTTTTCATTTATATTGACTTATGTGTCTTCTTTATCCATGAGTTTACCATAGCTGCTCTGTCCGATGAAAACTCAGAGATTCAGTTCACAACAGTAACAGGAAAAGCAGCAAAGAGGAAGGTTGACAAATTATTTCAACTTATCAAAATGGCATTCATGTAGATAAATGGTTCTGTATGGTCCAGGTAATTGGGTGTGCTCAACTCGCCTGTGTTGTCTTCCTCGATCCTGCCTTGGTTTAGCTGTGCTGTGTTCTCTTTGGAGCACACGCTCTCCTGAAAACACATGGAGACAAAATGATGAATACTGGCTCCACACCCAACAAAACAGAAGATTTTTCAAAAATAGATGTGGATTAAAGGACAGATCTTCATCTGATCCCTTACTGACGTGATTCCAGTGAGTCCTCATTCTGTGTGCAAGTGTAATAATATGTAGGCTGTCTATGTTACACAAATCAGTAGGAATGTAAGAGACTGTTTACTACAAAAAAAAACTTTACTTGTATGACCTAAAGTATATACACATACAGTATGTCACAAAAGTGACACTTTGCTACAATGTAAAGTAGTAAGTGTATTGAGCTTGTATAGCAGTGTAATGTTGCAGTCCCCTCTAAATAATACATCACACCGCTGGCAACAAGTGAGGACACCCCTAAGTGAAAATGTCCAAATTGGGCCCAATTAGCCTTTTTCCCTCCCCAGTGTCATGTGACTCATTAGTGTTACAAGGTCTCAGGTGTGAGTGTTAAATTTGGTTATCGCTCTTACACTCCCTCATACTGGTCACTGGAAGTTCAACATGGCACCTCATGGCAAAAAACTCTGAGGATCTGAAAAAAAGAATGGTTGATCTACATAAAGATGGCCGAGGCTGTAGAAGACTGCCAAGACCCTGAAACTGAGCTGCAGCACGGTGGTCAAGACCATACAGCGGTTCATCAGGACAGGTTCCACTCAGAACAGGCCTCGCCATGGTCGACCAAAGAAGTTGAGTGCGCGTGCTCAGCGTCATATCCAGAGGTTGTCTTTGGGAAATAGACGTATGAGTGCTGCCAGCATTGCTGCAGAGGTTGAAGGGGTGGGGGGTCAGCCTGTCAGTGCTCAGACCATACACCGCACACTGCATCAAATTGGTCTGCATGTCTGTCGTCCAAGAACGAAGCCTCTTCTAAAGATGATGCACAAGAAAGTCCACAAACAGTTTGCTGAAGACAAGCAGACTAAGGACATGGATTACTTGAACCATACCCTGTGGTCTGATGAGACTAAGATAAACTTATTAGGTGATGGTGTCAAGCGTGTGTGGCGGCAACCAGGTGAGGAGTACAAAGACAAGTGTGTCTTGCCTACAGTCAAGCATGGTGGGAGTGTCCTGGTCTGGGGCTGCGAGCAAATTTACACTGTTATACAAGCTGTACACTCACTACTTTACTTTGTAGCAAAGTGTCATTTCCTCAGTGTCGTCACATGAAAAGATATAATTAAATATTTACAAAAATGTGAGGGGTGTACTCACTTGTGAGATACTGTACATATTATGCTCTTCTAGACAGTTTTTAATCCTCTCTAATGTTTAATCATTACTTTCTACTTTCCAACTGCTGTATTTTCCTCTTATAGATGAAGGTCACGCTCATCATCGGGCTACCTTTGCCTTACGTAGAGTAGACACGCTTATCCACAGTGCTGAGCAAAATCGATTTGTTATGTTTTGAGTTTGAAGGGGTATTGATAAGGTGACTGTTTTTTGGTTTAGTGTCTAAGTGATATAATTTTACCTCTAGGGCATCAAAATCGATGCCAAACTGTTTTCCATAAAGCATGGCCTGAAAGTCCTCCAGACTGCAGTCAATGCTGTCCAGATAGTCCATCAACTCCACCCTGACACAGACACACACACACACAAGACCATGCTCCATCAGTAATCAACAACTCTTCACTTCCAAGTATGACCAAATGGACTGACACCAAAGGGCAGTCTGTCAGTGTCACCACAACGCTGCAGTTATATTCTGGGTGGTATTATATTCCTTTTGGTTTTAGGTCTAAGAAAGGAGGCAGTTTCAGTTAAGGTTTTGCTTTCTCCCCAACTTGAATTTCTTTGTACTGTTGTACCAAAATGATTCTCTTTAATGTAAGGAAACACAAAATGGGTCACTGATGGGTGTGATGGAACATTGTTCAGAGAGATTTTATTCATCTGAATGAATAGGAGAGGTTTTAACCTCTTCAGGCAAAGAGCAGTACAGGATGCTGACCATTTACAAACAAGGCACAGTTTAGCAGCTTCACAGGAAAAAGAGGAAACGTGTCCAGACCCTACTCTGCATGTTTTCTATTAAGGCAATGTTCATTTTTAACTCAGTTGAAGGCAAAGCAATCAAATGGCTAATCAGAACAATGATTCCTCTGAAAAACATTAGATCTGCACAGACATTCTGCTGTTAAACTTTTTTAAGCACTTTAAAGAATTTTAGGGTAGGTGCTTACTTGCCCAGCAGGTTGATGTTCTGTGATATTGCTCCGTTCTCGTTCAGTATGGAGTCCATCATCTTGACGGGGTCCTCCAGGCTCAGGCCTGAGGGTTTATTGATCTGCAGGGCGCTGCTGGTTGGTCCGCTGCCATCTAAAGCGCTGCTCCTCTGGCTTTGGCCTGTTGTTGCGGACACACCAGCCTCTGTCTGTCTGATGTCACCTGTGCACATGGTGCTCACCTCCGTCTCTGCTGGCAGCACCGCACTGCCGCCCACCTCTACTTCCACAATTTCTATGTCACTGAGGGATGACATTTTCAAAAGATTTAATTTAAATAAATGTCTGTTAAGTCACTATTTATCACTAAATTAGTTATATGAAGTTGATGCTAATGCAGAGTGAACATTTCCTGCTGCAGCTTCACATTTAAAGCATTTATCTGGCAAAACATGAATAGACTTTATGAAGTAGGCACAGGGAAATGCACTGTGTTTGTTAGGGAGATTAGCACTGACCGCTACCGTTTGCCAGTTTGAAATACTGCAGGGAGTAATGGAGAGTCAGAAGCTGTAGACTGAACACCATGTTAACCAGCACTGTGCCTGCTGTCGGCACACTCAGGCCGTGTGCAGCAGTGTGATTTTACCCAATGGAAGAAGGCCAAATACTACCCAACATATTTCCTGAAACCACAATCGGTAGTAGAGCCCGAATGATATGGGTTTTTCGGATGCCAATATTAAAGTGAAAAAAAGCCGATATTAGGATTTCGAAAATAATTTGGATAGTAGACCCCTTTCCTGTATAAACATTTAAAATGGGCCGATATTGAAAGCTGTTCTGGATGTGGGCTATAATACCTGCCGTGGCACCTGCCTCTGTTTATTATGGTATTTCCAGTGGCAGCTTGAGATGCCAAAGATTTTCCCTGAGATGCCACGGCACCTCCCACTGTTTGTGTAAGTTAGGTTGCCACTGATTTACTGTGAGGTGCCCCATTATGGCACACATTTGACATCTGAAACATGTATTCAACATATACAGTGGTGCTTGAAAGTTTGTGAACCCTTTAGATCAGGGGTATTCAATTAGAATTCAAAGAGGTCCAGTTAGAGAAAATTTCCCGAAGTCTGGAACTGGTCTGGAAGATCAAAACGACTAACTTGCGTTATCATCCAGTACCATAACGTATAGTTGTATCAACATATGTTTTTAGTCAACAACTGACTGTCAAGTTTTCACATCAAACTGGAGGGATAATAAATAATAACTACTCTAATAATACATTCTAAATGTAAGTAAACTACAATAAAGTGCCTTATTTTTACAAAAAATGAAATAAAAAGTGTAGTTTGAAGTGATGAAGTGCAGTCTTATGACAAATGAACAGCTGTAATACCTCCTCTTCTCTTTCACTCCCTCTTACAGAGCTACCACTTCCCTACTTTCTCTTGTTCAGTGAGCTCTAGTTTGTCCTGCCAGCTAGCATTGGAGATCTAAGAGATATTCTGGTTCTGAACTGCTCGTGGGAGGAATGTACATGTAAGAATCTGTACATTCTTGATTAAAAGTCATGTGAAATCTCTTTCCCCTTTCGTCTCCTCAATTCGTGTGAGTTTCCAAAACGTCTCTGGTGAATCTCACGGACTCGACTCGCAAGCATCAGAATGCACAGATTTGATTGGCTGAGCAGCATCACATGAGACGATTGAAGCACATGCGATTGGTCTGTGAGTTTCCTGTTCCGCTAAACCAGTACAGTAAATGCTAGAAAAGCTGCGCGGGTTAAAATAGAAACGCTCTGTCTCGTCTCAATAATAAATCGGCTGCGGTCTGCCTATTAGTGACCTCTGCTTTAGAATTGTCTGTATTTCTGCAGACATATGACCTAAAACATACTCAGATTTCAGTAAGTAATAGACAAAAATACTATACTTGTTTTAAAAGTATGTGAACTTTTGCTTTCAGGATCTCAGAAAAATAGTTGTTGATGCTCACCAGGCTGGAAAAGGTTACAAAACCATTTCTGAAGAGTCTGGTCTCCTCCAATCCGCAGTCAGACAGACTATGTACAAATGGAGGAATTGAAGATCACGGGGGAACCTCTCTAACAATAGCCATGTTTCCATCCAATTGTCATGCAAATTTTAAGCGTACTTTTGAAATGTCACAAAAAAGAATAACAAAAGAAATTGCGAAATATGTGTGTATCAGCTGGTTTGGAGCAAATAAACCACGCTACAGCAAGCGTCGTTATGTCAGTAGTTAACGTTACACATGGCTGTATAAATAAATAAATAAACAAGATATCTGGGTTCCAAACCAGAGACAAAACCAGTCACATGAACCTGATGACAATTGATCTTAGAAAAGTGGAGAGAGGTCCTCATAAATGTGTTTCAAGCGGGCAAACTGCTACCAGCCATGTCTCCCCACGTAATGGGAATATCTGGTGTTATGCAAGTTTTGCATGCCTCCAGACAATTGCATGCACCTCCAAATAATGCTTTTAAATGCTATAATATCCTTTGTGGGGTTCATCAATGGGGATAAATGATTCTAAGTATATAGCCTATTCTATGAACCTTTAGAGTCGTTAATATTTTATTACAATATTTTGAGGATGGATGAGACCAAAACTTTCGGTTTAAATGAAAAGTTATGTTCAGCATATTCAACATTCCAGCATAACATGTTGATGGTGGTAGTGTCATGATCTGGGCCTGTTGTGTTGCATCTGGGCCAGACATTGTTGATGGAACAATAAATTCTGAATTTTAATAGCAAATTCTTAATGAAAGGTTTAGGACATCTGTCCATGTACTGAATAAGAGAACGTGGGTCATGCAGCAAGACAACTACCCTAAGCACACAAGTTGTTCTACCAAAAACGGCTTAAGAAGAATAAAGTGAAAATGATAGAAGGGTGAGGAAGTGAGCAGCTCATGTGAGGAAACCCACCAACATCCAAGAGTTGAAGCTGTTCTGTACAGAGGAATGAGCTAAAATTCCTCCAAGTCGATGAGCAGGATTGTTCAACTGTTACTGGAATGTTTAGTTGCAGTTATTGCTGCACACCAGGTACTATGAGCAAAGGTTCACATGCTTTTACCAATCGCAGATATGCAACATTTGATAATTTTTCTCAATGAATAAATGACCACAGATAATATTTGTTTTATTTGTGGAATTTAGTTCTGTTGATCTACTTTGTGTGAAAATCCGAGTACGTTTTAGAATAGGTTATATTTGTACAGAAATATAGAAAATTCTAAAAGGTTCAGAAATTTCAAGCACCACCATATAGCATATTTCTAATGGCAACGCCATAATATTATGAATTAACACAAGCTATGGCTGCAGAACATTAACCGTGAGGTCGTACGGTAAGAACAGGTTCCCAAGAGCAGTAGGCATGTAGAAAGTCCAAAGTCCAAAAACATAATTAAATTATAAAAGAACAGGCTGTCAACGCTGTCTTCTCGGGACGTCAGTCAGGTCTGTGAGGCCATATTTTCAATGTTCTGGCTGATATTGTATAACAGTATGCTTAAATCTTTTCATTTCAAGCAAAAACTATTAAAGTTAAAAAGGAAAAAAAAATTCCACGGCATGTGGCCTCCTTCATTTCTTATTGTGTCCCTCAAATTATTGACCACATACTCCACCGATGTTATTGAAAAACGGAAAGCTTCCTCTTTGCAAATGCTGATCACCCAGTGTTCACCTGATCATCAGTCAGGGGCACAGTGCTGGCTTTGTATGTGCGGGCATACTTGCTGAGGGCCATCAGGTCTTATTGCTGGCAGCTTTTCTGCTAACTTCAACTTTTTCAAGGTTTTCCTCATCTACGTGTTTTCTGAAAAATATATACACACATAAATACCCATTTGTTTTTACTCATAGAAGGAGGAGCTGCTCTCATAAAATAAAATAAATAATAAAATAGCAGGCTTAAAACAGCTTATTCGTGAAAGTTTTTCCCCTGTGAAAGCATAAATGTTGTAAACACATTTTTATAACTGTTTAACACTAATCCATGGAGGGAGGAACTGCTCAGGCACATTTGTGCACTAAAATGTTACCAAAATGTTTGTGGGATTACAGAGAACAACATTAGGATGCCAATGACAATGGTGAACAATTGGGTTTGGTGAAAGGAAACAAAAAATCAACGTAGTCTTTTTTGCTTTCCAACTTTGTTTTTGGTTTGCATTTGTTAGCATACTTGTACAATATCAGCCAGAACATTATATATGTAATATGGCCTCACAGACCTGACGCCCCGAGAAGACATTCTCAGCGTTGACAGCCTGTTTTTTTAAATAATTTAATTATGTGTTGCGTCACTTTGTGTTGAGTGGTGGGGATATCAGGGCTCAGATAAGGGGTGTGACAATGCACAATATTGGGTTCAAGAGAACAGGACGAGAAGTTATTTTAACGCTATTTTAAATGAATCTTCAATGCTGAAATATCTGATGTGACATTTTGTGCATTAAACACTTAAATTCCTGCATTCTGGAGAATTAAACCTTTCTCAAAGCACTTTCATTTGTTAACATTTCTTGTTGCAAACTATTTTCCCCAACATTTTTAACAAGATTTATTTTTGTTTAGATTTTATAGATTACTCCATTTACTGATGTAAGTTGCTTGATTTAATTAATGTTGACTATATTCTTATGTTGCATTCTGTTTCTAAGCTTTAACAGGAACTACATCACATGGTCCACCTTGCCTGTAAGTTAAAGTTAGTACCGGACAAGGTTGGCGGAGTGATATGACGAGGAAGCGATCTTTGACGGTTGCTGTGAATGTTCTGGGGTCGTGGGCTGGTGTTGGAGCATTAAACAAATGGACGCAGTTATCCTGAAGAAGTTGTCCCCGTGCTCTTATTTTACCCACGTCTACCCAGTACTACAGGTATAGTTAAAGTGACAAGAAAAACACAGCGTTACATTATGCTTTCAAAAAGTGGAGAGGACAAAATCAGCCACTCAAAAAGTGGTGAGGACATGTCCCCAGTGTCAATGACACCTATGGTTTTTGAACTTTCTACAGACCTGCCGGACTTGAGGACCTTTTAAAATGTTCTTACCTTATGGATTTACAGTCAGTGTTCTGCAGCCATAGATTGTACATTTATGTTAATTCATAATATTATGGCGTTTGAAAAAAAATGATATACAGTGGTGCTTAAAGTTTCTGAACATTCAATGCGATTGAAAGTATGTATGTGCATTATATGTTGAATAAATGTTTAAGACTTGTATGGATTCTCTTCACTTGCATTACACAATGGGAGTGTTGGAATGTGGAATGGAAGAACAAAGATTCAAACAGTACATATGGTAAATCATTCTTTTGGCCAGATGATCTATATTATGACATTTTGTTTGTTGCCTGAGCTGCTAATGGTGCTTTCAGACCAAACGCAAATTTAATCCTCACGATGCTGTCTTCACATGAGTACATTTGCTGCAAGTGTTTACACACAACGCAAGAAGGCGATTAGAACATGCGAAAATTTGCTTGAGTTGGAAATTTTCAACTCACGCGAAAGTCTTCGCGTAGCCAGCACTGCCCGACAGGAAATCGCGGCTCTACGCGTCTTTGCATTGACTTTGTATGTAAACTCACCGCCCCGAACACTTGCTTCGCTTTTGGTCTGAAAGCATAGTAAGAAGCTGACAGCAGTGTTAGAACCAGGTTAGAACAGAAGGGTATGCAGGTTTATTGCTGGGCTGAGGGTGAATGAAGATGAGTTAGATGTAACTAGGTTACAAGGCCTTAATAATAAAAAACACATAAATATGAATATTATAAATATAGTGCCAACAGTAACAACTCACAATAATTACATAGGTCATTGGTTCCCAACCTTTTTCCTTGGCGCACCCCCTACTTTTATCTAAGAAAAACTGAGCCCCCCCCAACAGCTGACAAAACACGCATACAGAAAAAGATGATTTAATTACTTACTAATAGGAACAAATGGAGTCAAATGACACCTCCATGGCTCTTGGTTGGCCTTCACCAACAGTCTCCTGGTGTTTTGTTTCTTGGTATTGCTTAATACCAAGAAAAGGGGTTTATAAGGTGTAATATTTACAAAATAGCCTACCTATAGGCCTACAGCTTGCACTAAGTGTTTTCAACATATTTTACTTGGGTGGGCCGGACAGGTATAGTTGCACCTGCCAAAGTATATTTGGCAACCCACATTAGCATTTTGTAGAGAAACAGTGAGGGAGAGGTCATCTGGTATTATGTCAATGGACACGCAGGAAATGTTACATTACGGCAGTGAACACACCACTGCAGTCACTCACCTAACGTTAAGTTTCAGTTTCGACTGAATCACGGGTGAGTTTATTAAACACAGCGACTTTATGAAACGTACTGCTGATGGAGAAAGTCAGCTGAGACACATACAGGCAGAGAGAGACAGAAAGAGGCGGAGCAAGCTGGCGTGTTGCCGTGAGAGACCAGAGATGCAGGCTAGGTGTGTGTGAGTGTGGGGAGTAGAGCAGAGGAGCAGATTCAAGTAAATAAACTAATCTAAGGTGAAAAATGACCTACAATAACCTACTGTTAATACAAATAGCCTACAATATGCACCACTACCGAGCTCGCAGTTGCACTGTCTTAATGAGAGCTCAACAGTCCAATGAGCGGGCGTGTCGCGGTTCTGTCTCTCGGATCCGCGACACAAAAGTCCACGATCTGATGTTGCGGATCTGAGAGACAGATTTTGGTCCGTTTCAAAACCATTACAGCCCTACTACAAAGTAGCCTGCCTACTATTTTCAGTGAGGAAAAAAGTGACTTTTGTATAAATTATCTAGTGTGTTATCACGATTTTTTAAAAATGTGCCTCAAAACAGATAAAAGATAAAGACCCAAGGTTGGGAACCACTGACCTAGGTTAACCTACAGTATATTACCAACTGTATTGCACCAAACAATGCGTTCATTAAACGGGACTGTTGCTGTTTACATGAATAAATGCACAATATTATATATTACATAATCAACTACTGTTGCTAACATATTTCTCTTGGTCCAGGTCTGGTATAACAGTTTATAGTGCTTGCATAATGTTACAGAATGACTGTTCTACAAGCTCGGGTTTTATTTATTTATTAGGGCCCGAGCACGACCGTGCGAGGTCCCTATTGAATTTGCTCGGATTATATATATATATATATATATATATATATATATATATATATATATATATATATATATATATATTTTTTTTTTTTTTTTTCTTCTGCAAAGTAGGCCCAAACGACATGGCCTAAACATACTCGAAAACTCACCAAAATTTGCAAACATGTCAGAACT
>NC_060159.1:707911-742494 GCF_021292245.1 Micropterus dolomieu | reverse complement strand
CTGCGCTCCCAGAATGCAGGGTTACTTGTGGTTCCTAGAGTCTCCAAAAGTAGACTAGGAGCCAGAGCGTTCAGCTATCAAGCTCCTCTCCTGTGGAACCAGGTTCCAGTTTGGGTTCAGGAGGCAGACACCATCTCCACATTTAAGAGTAGGCTTAAGACTTTCCTCTTTGATAAAGCTTATAGTTAGGGCTGGCTCAGGTGAGTCCTGAACCATCCCTTAGTTATGCTGCTATAGGCCTAGACTGCCAGGGGACTTCCCATAATGAAGTGAGCTCCTTTTTCTTCTTTCTCTCCCTCTGTATGCAACCTCATTTTAGAGATCCCCCAAAATATCACAAATCATGCTTTTAGGGGAACTGATGTCTTATTAAGGGGAGCTAACCTCCCCTTGTTGTTTACACATTATTAGTAGTAACTGTTAGTGATGGTTGTAGTAATGCCACAATCTAGTTTGATAAACAGAGTTCATAAACACGGAGTACTCGGGAGCAGGCATTTTAAGCCACCTGTCGCCCAGACCCTGTAGACTGCATGGCCTGTTTTGCTAGAGTTCACCGCAGGGATGGATTTGGAGGTTGATACCCAGAGTTGCCTTTAATGTCTGGTCCTTGAATGAGGTTTTGCCTGCCTGATGAACTGCTGCTATTTGTGGCCTGGTTTTATATGTGGATTTTTATTAGACTCTGTTACAGGTGGTACAGGTTTTGCTAAAGGTGTGGCAATTCCCTTTTCCCTTTTTTTGGGCTTTGTGATTTCCCTCAGCCCTTTAGCTCTTTCCCTCTTTTCTGTTCAAAGTAACATCCACATGAATAGCAGGACCCAAGGTTTCCTAGCAGAAAGATGCCCAAAGCGCCACACTGCCTCTGCTGGCTTCCACCAGGCCATCCATGTGATGTACAAGAAAACATGATTCATCAGACCAGGCCACCTTCTTCCATTGCTCAGTGGTCAAGTTCTGATGCTGACAGGGGTTAGCATAGGCACCCAGACTGCTCTGCATCTATGCAGCCCCATACGCAACAAACTGCAATGCACTGTGTTCTGACGCCTTTCTACCAGAACAAGCATCAACGTTTTCAGCAATTTCACCTATAGTAGCTCATCTGTTGGATCGGACCACATGGGCCAGTCTTCCCACGTGCATCAATGAGCCTTGGCCACCCATGACCCTGTCGACGTTCACAGCTTTTCCTTCCTTGGACCACTTCTGATAGTACTGACTAAGATGAGCGATTATACCACTTTCTGTATCTGTTCAACAAATTTGGTGATTCGAAATGGGATTGGCTTAACCCAGTTGTGAGCGTGACTAACCGGAAGTTACTTTTTGTAATGGTTGATCACAGGGCTTAAAGCAAGAAATTTTTCTGTGCCTGAAATGTGTTTGGGGTTTACAACAAAGATGGAGGGTAGGGGGCAAGAACTCTGTGTTGAAAACTGATGGGGACATAGGGGCTCAGATTAGGGGTGTGACATACACTTAGTTCACGAGGAAAATGAGGAAACACGATACTGGGTTCACAAGAATAAAAGGAGAAGATAATTGGGATGGGGGGGGGTCCATCACACAGCACAATGCCACAGAGTGAGTGCAATTGGCATGCTGACTGCAGGAATGTCCACCAGAGCTGTTGCCCGTGAAAACCATAAGCCATCGCCAAAAGGGTTTCTGAGTATTTGGCAGTACATCCAACTGGCTTCACAACTGCAGACCACGTGTATCCACTCCCACCCAGGTCCGCCACATCCAGCCTCTTCACCTCAAAGACTGTCTGAGACCAGCCACCCGGACAGCTGCTGCAACAATTGGTTTGCATTAGAATTTCTGCACAAACTGTCAGGAACCGTCTCAGGGAAGCTCATCTGCATGCTCGTCGTCGTATGTCTGCAACTTTGCACAGCCATTGAAGAGGAGTGGACCAACATTCCACAGGCCACAATCTGGTGGTCACACCAGATACTGACTGGTTTCCAGACCACCCCGGACAACCCCCCAATACAGTGAAACTGCACATTTTGGAGTGGCCTTTTATTGGCACACCTGTGCAATACCCATGCTGTCTGATCAGCATCTTGATATGCCACACCTGTGAGGTGGATGGATTATCTTGGCAAAGGAAAAGTGCTCACTAACACATATTTTGACAGATTTGTGAACAATATTTGAGAGAAATAGGCCTTTTATGTACATAGAGAAAGTCTAGATCTTTGAGTTCAGCTCATGATGAATGGGGGCAAAAACAAAAGGTGTTGCGTTTATAATTTTGTTCAGTGTATTTACATAACAGTGGAGATATCAACCCTCAACAGACAGCCGAAGTACCCCAAAGGAGGGGGTGAAAGGTTTGCTCCACTCCCAAGTGCTGCTTGGGTAGTTTCAGCCATAAAACCTACCACCACCGGTGACTATACACATGACTATTAAAATGACAATATTAACCTTGTCCAGAGTAACCTCAACCTGAACCAGGCTGTGAGGACCTCAGTGACCATAAAGGTGTCACCCTGATGCTCCCCAGGACGAGCCAAATGGCAGGGTAACCATAGTAACAAAGTTCCTCTTTCAGATTACCTCAGATATCAAAGACTCCTTCTTCAGTCTTGACTCTCTACCCCACCAAAGAGCCATTAATTTGGACTCTTAACATGCCCTCTTACTTTCACATCTAGGTGTGAGAAACTCCAGACGCCAGAGAAGGACGCTGCCCTGAATTCCTTTGTGTGGACAAAGGAATATTGTCTCCTTATAAACTTACCTATTACCTTGTTTTAATTAAATGAATCTATAAGTTACTTAGTAGGTCTCTCCACTTCCATTTGAGTAGTTATATTACCATGTTGTTGTTGAAAAGAAGAATCCATAAATAAGTTCATTTTGCCGTGCTCTTTAATTTTCAGCAATGATCACTGGCATTCCTTTAATTTCGTGTTTTAACTAATGCTTTGTTCCAGCACCTTTGTATACTCTCTTAGAAATTATATGATACAGGTGTATTATCATATGTTAAATAATTAATTCCCCCAGCTCCTGAGCAAATGATTGTTTTAAAGAAATAATCAAAGATCCAGTCCCCTCTCATAGGACCAGAGTCCCCCCAAGAGGACAAAATTAGTATTACGTCATTGTTTTAATGCTTCTTCCACTGTTTTAATGTATCGCTCTGTATTTTATTGTTCGTAATCTGGTGCCATGTACGTATAACTTGCCTATATTCTCTAAGAAGGTTTAACTGCCAATATTATCCAGGAAATGTTGAGTTAAGTTTCATCCTGAAATCCTGAAAATGTGTTTAACTGGTAACCATTCTAATCGTTACAATGATTACTTAATAGTTTCCTTTTTATCAAATGCTTAAAACTAAGAACAGTATAACTGTTTGACATTTAAGGTTTGATTGTGGGAAGGTATTTGATTGAAGTACACGCAAATAGACTTTAAAATAGACATTAAAGTTAAGGGACAGCCTCTCTCAGGAGACCGGAAACAAAGACTTCCCCCTGGGGGATACGCCCAAAGAAACAAATTACGGCAACACGCGCTTGCTCACTCTCTTCTCCTTCGGTTCACTTGGATACACGCTCAGTGTGCTCCCGTCTCCCAGCAACGTCCTAAGAAGTCCGGCCCCACGAGCGACCGACTTTCAAGTTTTCTTTGTCTCACAGTAACTTACTCAGCCTACGTCTGTGATGTCTGGAGAACCTTCGTGGAAGTTATTCATTTCTTTTATTTGTTTGTAAAGTTATCAGACCGTTTTAAGTCATGCAAATTTTAATTCAGAAACAACCAAGTTTCTTTTTAAGCTTTGTTTCAGTCGAATCAACTAACCTCACTCCTTCCCATGACAACAAAGCCTGGGAGGACAGCCACGTGGGTTAGTTACGCCAGCAGTAACAGAGGACATCAAAATCCACGAACCAAGCCCAGGTTAACTGCCTATCACTGCAAGTTTTCTTCAATCACAAGCCACCTTGGACCTCCAGGACAAGACCTGGTGTGCCAAACCGCGGAATCGTGGACGCCAAGACCTAAGGCGAACTAGTCGTGAGGCCGGCCGATCACCAACCGGCTGGGAAACTGCAAAGTAAGGCTAAAACCCCTGCATTCTGTGGTTGAGTTGATTTCCAATGGTCTTTTAATCCATTATCTTTAATCCTTAATCCTTTAGCTAAACTCCTAACCAAATTTAACTGAGTTATTACCATAACTCGCATTTACTCGCCTCTTTAGAATCAAATCTTTTCC
Organism: Micropterus dolomieu; assembly: GCF_021292245.1. Lineage (NCBI taxonomy): Eukaryota > Metazoa > Chordata > Actinopteri > Centrarchiformes > Centrarchidae > Micropterus > Micropterus dolomieu. Next base: position 738,249 of record NC_060159.1, on the reverse strand, counting down.
ACAAAAGACCACTAAATTCCCATTTAACTCCAGAATTTTCATTGATTGCATCCCGTTTGTTTAATCATTATTGTTGTACATCTTTGATATAGTTAAACTCACTTTGTATTCACCTTAGTTAATAAATTTCACCGTAATCACAGGAACTGAGTGTGTGTATTGTTTAACTCCAGGTCACTGTAACGGAGGATTTACGCCTTCGATATGAGATTGACTGATTGATTTATAGAAATGATTAAGCAATTACTACTAACTGATCACTAGGAATAATTGTGTAATTATTAAACCCATAACGTTACCCAGGGAGTCCGGAGACCCTGGGTGAACTGAATTTTCAGTTACCCTAGTACTGACCACTGCAGACCAGGACACCCCACAAGATCTGCAATTTTGAAACTGCTCTGACCTAGCTGTCTAGCCATCAAAATTTGGCCCATGTCAAAGTCATTCAAATCCTTTATGCTAGCCCATTTTTACTGCTTCTAAAATATCAACTTTGAGGACACAATGTTCACTTACTGCCTTATATATTGCACCTGTTCATCCTGCAGAGACTTCCCAGACACCCTAGACTCAACTGACAAGAAACGGTTCTATAACGGATTATCTCTGATGGAAGTTTACCATAAAGAGTTTTAGGCTCTGCAGGAATCACAGGAGTTCAGCCAGCAACAAGTAGTTGAGCTTGCGGCAGAGATGAAGGTCTCACGGGTCTCTGCAGAAAATAAATTTAGGTGGTCCACGGTTGTCAACAGATAGTGTCGTTACATTTACTCATTTTTTGTGATGCTTTTATGCAAAGCGACTAGCATTTGAGGAACAACATACAAGCATCACCAAAGCATCAATACAGCACAAGATCTACAACGGACAATGCATACTAGTAAGAGCAGCAATAAATACTAATAAGAGCATGTATGGCATGAATGGGCTAAAGACCTACGGAAAGAAGTAAGAGTTAACAAAAAAGTGTCAGGATTTAGATGAGTGCAAAGTAGGAGAGAGCCCAAAAGCAAGACACTGGAGAGCTGACTGCAAGTTCAGGGATTTTAATCCAACACAAAAGGCAAAACAAGACTACATATTGCTGAGACTGGAAAAATCCAAACGATGGAACAGGTATCCAACGAACATTGAGGTCAAGGGCAACTGGACTTGGTTGAAGATTCTAGAAGATGTTTCGTCCCTCATCCAAGAGACTTCTTCAGTTCTGACTGACTGGTAGGAAAACTCAGCTATTTAACCTCTTTGGGATTGTTAGCTAGGATTGTTGATACCACTGGTTTGTTAGTGCTCCTGGCTGTGGTAAAAACATTCGTCATGGTTGTTAGGACCACCCGTGGATAAGTCTGAACAACCATCGTTGGTATCTTCACTTGAGGCCAAGAGGAAATGCTTGTTCAGTTTCCTGGGAAGTGATGAAAGAACCGCATTGTAAGTGGGTGATGAGTGGTGGCGTAGACCCCCTCTTCTGTTCAGCGACGGCTTCTCAACCCGGGTGTAAATGGCTTCCTTGACACCTCTTTTAAACCACCCATCTTCCCTATCTAAAATGTGCACCTGGTGATCCTCAAACGAGTGTCCTTTTTCCTTCAGATGTAAGTAAACTGAGGAGTCTTGACCTGAGGAGTTAGCCCTTCTGTGTTGAGCCATGCGTTTGTGTAGTGGTTGTTTAGTTTCCCTAATGAACAGGTCTGTGCATTCCTCACTGCATTGGACCGCATACACTAGATTGCTTTTCTTGTGTGCAGTCTTTGGGGTGTACCGGTATCTGTCTTAGCGTGTTCTTGGGTTTAAAAAATACAGGGAAGTGGTGTTGAGTTTCTTGTTACTCCAGACACGTATGGAGTCACAATGTTGTTGCGTCCCTTGTAGGGTTAGTCTTCTTCTTGGATTTTGTGGCTGTTTTCACAAAGGTCCATTTAGGGTATCCACAGGCTGCCAACCTTCAGGTGGTTCTGTTCCTTCTCTCTGGCTTCTGCACTTGTTGATATGTGATCGATCTGTGTTGCAGGGTTCTGATGACTCCTAGCTTGTGTTCCAGTGGGTGGTGGGAATCAAAAAGTAAGTATTGGTCGGGGTGTGGATTTCCTCATCAATGTGTACAGCACAGTCCAAGAACGCCAAACCGTTGTTGTGGGCATCTTTTCGTATGAACTTGATGTTACTGTCCACAGAGTTGGTGTGTTCTGTGAAGGCTTGCCCTTCCTGGGTTTTAATTTTGACCCAAGTGTCATCCACATACCTGTACCAGTGGCTCGGTGCTGTTCCTCTGAAGGAGTGGAGGGCTTTTCCCTCCACTTCTTCCATATAGATGTTAGCCACAATAGGTGACACTGGTGAGCCCATGGCACAGCCATACTTCTGTCTGTAGAATCCTCCTTTGTACCAGAAATAGGTGGTGTTCAGACAGAGGTCGAGTAATTTACAGATCTGGTCGGGGTGAGGCTAGTTCTGTTGTCCAGGGTGTTGTCTTTTATTAGCCATTTCCTTACAAATTCTACTGCCTCCATGGTGGGGATGCAGGTGAACAAATAAGTCACATCATAGGACACCATGGTTTCATCTGGGTCCAGTTTCAGTCCTCGAACTTTGTTTACAAGTCTTTGTTTAAGTCAATGGAGTTTTGGATGTGGTGGGGCGTGTTACCAACCAAAAGGGGTAAGATGGTAGATATGTGTTTGGCAATGTTGTAGGTGACACAGTTGATGCTGCTGATAATAGGCCTGAGTGGGGCTCCTTCTTTGTGTATTTTGGGTAGTCCATATATGCAAGGAATAGCTTCTCCATGATACACAAGGTAATACTGTTCCTGGGTGCTGGAGTTTCATTTGTAGACATTCTATGACCTTTTTCTTGTACCCGCTGGATGGGTCCCGCCTCAGTTTCTCATATGTGTTTGTGTCCATATCCAGTAGTGTGTTGACTTTCTCCCGGTAGTCCACTGTGTTAAGGACTACCGTGCATCGTCCTTTGCCCGTCGGTAAGATTGTGATGTTTTGATCCTTGCTCAGTGATGTCACGGCTCTCCTTTCGTGTAGGGTGAGGTTGGAAGGGGGTGCCTTCGCATTAGAAAGGGCTGCCGATGCCTTTAGCCTGAGCTGTTCTGCTTTGGCTAATTTGTTTCTCCTAATGGCCCGATTCTGTAGTTGTGATGAGGTCCACTATAGGTAGCTGCTGTGGTGTGATGGCAAAGTTTAATCCTTTGGCCAAAACATCTTGCTCTGGATTGGTGCATTCCCTATCAGACAGATTTCCCACCCATCTGTTATCTGTTTCCTGTGGTGTGGAGCTGTCGTCCTTACTCCTCCAAGACAATTCTCCTGTTTTGTTTGCATTGCTGGCTTTTTCCTGTAGGTTTTGGAATTTTCGGGTCTGTCTTTCCTTGCTTTCTTGATGAAATCTATCTTTTCCAGTACTGTACAGGGCAGATGTGTTCCCAGTTTTTGGTGCAAGTTGTCCGATTCCTTGTTCAGGGTTTCAATGGTGAAATGTATCTGTCTCGCTCTCTCATTCAGTAGCTGGTGTAGACAGAAAAGGTAAATCAGCAGCAGGCAGAACACACGACAAAGACCGGACAAAGACTAAACAAACAAGCAAACATTTATACAAGGACTAACGAGCAGGGCGGGAGCAACACAGGTGACAGGGATCAGACTAATCAAACCAAAGCAACCAGGCAGATAATCAACGGGGGAAACAGGCTGACAGGCAGGCAGAGAGATAACAGGAGAAACAGACAGAACACAGGTTACAAAACAACAGACAAGAATCTAACTAGAACCCAAAACACAGAACAGACCAAACTAACCATAACACAGACAGACCCAAACATGACAGGAAACAAACAGACTGAACACAATATGAAACTACACTAAAAGCACAGAAGCAGACTAAATAACTAAGAAACACCAGCAACTCCACAGGACACAAACAGACAGGACCAGACCAAAATACAAAAAGACAAACTGAACATCAACAGCAAACAAGCAGACTGAACACAAGACATTGGCCACTAAACACAAGAATAGAACCCAACAGGAAGTGAGCAGACTGAACACTGTAAAATAAACAACAAACAGGCAGAGACCCTTAACCCTTAACCCTTAACAGACAGGCAGACAGAAACCAAGCATGAACCCACACCAGACAAGAGAATAAGACAAGAACAAAGGCAGGCACAGATCAAAATCAAAAGACCGGGCAGACTGAACACATGACAACAGACTAAATAACTGATAAATAACAACAAAACCGTCAAACCGTCTGAGAAATAAACTAGCAGAGCAGACAGGCAGAATGTGACAAGAGAGGTGTTCTAAGAGAAAGTTTTCTTGGAAGAGATGAGTTTCTTGAAGTTAGAGAGGGATGAACCTGCTCTGATGGCGTGTGGTAGCTCCTTCCACCATCATGGTGTCACAGATGAGAACAGGAACTGAGATTGCTTTGTGTGAAGGGATGGCAGAGCCAGGCCGTGTTTGTTGGAGGAGCGCAGTGCCCGAGAAGTAATGTAAGCTTGTATTATGGAGTTTAGGTAGATGGGTGCAGAACCAGTAGTCACACTGTATGCAAGCATTAGTGACTTGAATTTGACATGGGAGGCCACGGGTAGCCAATGGATGTCACTGAGTAATGGAGTGACATGAGTCCTTTTGGGCTGATCAAAAACCAGATGTGCTGCTGTGTTTTGAAACATTTGTAGGGGTTTCACCCCACAAGCTGTAAGACCCACTAGGAGGGCATTGCAATAGTCGAGGCAAGAGATAACCATGGCCTGTACCAGAAGCTGGGTGGCATACTGAGTAAGGTAGGGCCTGATTTTTCTTATGTTGTATAGAGCAAAGCCGCATGACCGAGAGACAGCAGCAACATGGTCTGAAATGGACAGCTGGTCATCAAACATGACACCCAAGTTTATCACCACCCAGGTTGGAGTAATGGTTGAGTTATTATTTAGCTTTTGCTTTTCATTAAGTTATTTATTTAAATTAATTGTTATTATTACGGCTCACATTGCTGCAATGTGTTGTTTATATATTTTGCTTGACTGTTTCTCCTTTTCTTTCTCCCTTAGTTGTTTTCTTAATTTGGCTCTTTATTGATGATGTTGTTTCATGACAACATCCCCCGTTCTCTTGCAGGTGTCTTCCCTTTCGGCAATGGATGTATTTTCTCTGTAAGTTCCTGTTGTCACCCACTATATCCCACCCACTGACAGGTGCCATGGTAACAAGATAATCAGTGTTATTCACTTCACCTGTCAGTGGTCATAATGTTATGGTTCATCCGTGTATACTCACACACACAGGCAGGAATAGTGAACAAACAGGTGAGCCACATTAGGGTAATCAGACAAACAGGAAACAAGTCAGACCAGGACACTAGATTCAGACGATTTCAAAATACAACAGGAAAAGGGCAGAACTTAGACCAAAACACGGAAGACTCTGTTTTTGTGTTTTGTCCTTCATGACTCATCAAGCGGCTTATTACAGAGTGTCTACCTGCCATTTAAAAATAATCTTAATTAAGATGTTTTTAGCTGATAGTGGACCATAAAGGAACATGACAACAAAGGTTTCCATGATGCACACATAGACACAGTCTGTATGAGCTCAGTTCTCCAGCTTTCCAGTCATATCTGAAGGCAGAGACAGTAGTAAATGTGACACGCTGCTCAGAGTTGTTAAAGAAATTAGTTAATCTCCAGGCAGGGGTCACTCAGTCACCTGTAAAGAAGTTAGATGACGCTGAACACAAAGAGGCCGCCAACAGCAGGGATTAGCGTGGATGAGGCTTTCATGGTATGGAAGGCTAATGCTGTCATGTGGGGTGGGGGTCTGAAGCTAAACAGCACCAGAACTGCCATTGAGTTAATCCTATGCTGGCAATCCATCTGAGTGGGTCAGTCAGACTCTGTGGGTCAGACACAGGTCAGTCTACGTGAACAGATGTTTCTGTTAGGGATGCCAATTTAAAAAATGAGTGCACTACCAAAGAAAACACAAGACTAAGAGCTGTGTAACAAAGCTAGAGTTATATAGCTACAGTGTAACGATGTCCTACCTGGACTTGCAGACTGTCATTGCTGATTTTGACATAGGATTCTCTCTCTTGACCCACTATTCATCAACACACTACTACATCCAGCCGAACGTGGACAAAACAAAAGAACTTGTCATAGGCACATCAAATACCCCCCACATTGGACTGAGCCCCACCTCCACCCATGGCAAGACAGTAGAAAAGGTTGAAAATCTTGGACTCATTGTAAACCATAAACTCTTGCCATACATGCTAATAGCTCTTACTAGTATTTATGATGTTCCTGTAATGTAAGTCTCTTTGGATAAAAGTGTTTGCTAAATGAGTAAATGGTATGAATGGTACATACCATACACAAACTCATAGCACTGTCTGTCCCACCCCTCTGTTGTTGCTTCTGTTCCCCCTGCTTCTTTACCATGTTAACCATCTCCAGATGAAGTGCTTGTGAACCTTTCACTGGCGGTGATGATAAGGTGTTGAGGGACACCATCATGTGCACACAATAGCTGCTGATGCAAGCCTCATAGAGGAATAAAGAGCTGGCATGTTTAGTCTTCTAAAAAAAAAAAACATCTATGTGGGCTTTAGAGGTTTCCAAGTCACCAAAAAGACTACTTTGACACATGTAAGATGAGGGGGGCCAAAACGTCTTTACAGACCACAGCAGCCTGAGGTGCAAATCATTACTTCCTGGCAACGTACACTCACTGGGCACTAGGTACACTTATTCAATTGCTTGTTAACACAAATAGCTAGTCAGCCAACCACATGGCAGCAACTCAATACATTTAGCCATGTAGACGTGGACAGGACAACTTACTGAAAATCAAACCGAGCATCATAATGGGGAAGAAAAGGGATTAAAGTGACTTTGAATGTGGCATGGTTGTTCGTGCCAGACGGGCTGGTCTGTGTAATTCAAAAACTGCTGACCTTCTGGGATTTTCACTCATAACCATCTCTAGGGGTTTACAGAGAAAAAGTCAGATAAAGAGAAAATATCCAGTGAGTTGCAGTTGTGTGGACGAAAATGCCTTGTTGATGTCAGAGGTCAGAGGAGAATGAGCAGACTGGTTCGAGATGACAGAATGGCAACAGTAAATCAAATCACCACTCCTTACAGCCAAGGTATGCAGAATGTCATCTCTGAATGCACAACACGTCAAACCTTGAAGCAGATGGGCTACAGCAGCAGAAGACCACACCGGGTGTCACTCCTGTCAGCTAAGAACAGGAAACTGAGGCTACAGTTCACACAGGCTCACCAAAATTGGACAATAGAAGATTGGAAAAACGTTGGCTGGTCTGATGAGTCTCCATTTCAGCTATGACATTCCGATGGTAGGGTCAGAATTTGGTGTAAACAACATGAAAGCATGGATCCGTCCTGTCTTGTATCAATGGTACATGCTCTTGGTGGTGGTGGTTTAATGGTGTGGGGGATATTTTCTTGACACACTTTGGGCCCCTTAGTACCAACTGATTATTGTTTAAATGCAACAGCCTAACTGAGTCTTGTTGCTGACCATGTCCATCCCTTTATGACCACAGTGTACCATCTTCTGATGGCTACTTCCAGCAGGATAATGCACCATGTCACAAAGCTCAAATCATCTCCAAGTGGTTTCTAGAACATGACAATGGGTTCACTGTACTACAATGGCCTCCACAGTCACCAGATCTCAGTTCAAAAGAGCACCTTTGGGATGTGGTGGAACGGGAGATTCATATTATGGATGTGCAGCCGACAAATCTGCAGAAACTGCATGATGCTTGTTCATTGAAAGTCTGTTGATTATGTACACAGTTATATATTGGTTAGTTTCATTAACAACCGCTTTCTGCCGCTTACCTGGGGACAGATAGCATTGGCAGCAGGCTAAGGAAGGTAGTCCTCTCCCTAGTAACTTATCCAGCTCTCTCTGGAGGATCCCTAGGCATTCCCAAGCCAGGGAAAAAGTGAGTTGAGATGGCGTCGACTGTCATGGCACGCCATTTCTCTGTCCCTGATTTTATATCTGGGATTCTTTTGGGAGGCTTTCACATATTGAGGTTGGACATGGTGCAAATCCTCCGCTCTTCCTGCTTATTCAATTCAATTTTATTTATATAGCGCCAAATCACAACAACAGTTATCTCACAGCGCTTTTCATAAAGAGCAAGTCTAGACCGTACTCTATGATGTTATTTACAGAAGCCCAACAATTCCCACCAAGAGCAAGCACTAGGCGACAGAGGCAAGGAAAAGGACTTCATTTTAAGAGGCAGAAACCTCGAGCAGAACCATGGCTCAGGGTGGGCGGCCATCTGCCTCGACCGGTTGGGGGTGAAGGAGAGAGAGAGTGAGAGAGGAAGAGGGAGGGAGGGACAGAGAGGAAGAGGGAGGGAGGGAGGGACAGAGAGGGAGAGAGAGAGAGAGAGAGGAAGAGGGAGGGAGGGACAGAGAGGAAGAGAGAGAGAGAGAGAGAGAGATGGAAGGAGCCAGCCTACACAATATACACACAGAGGTACAGACAGTAAAGGTGATGTTGCTATAGACTAAATGAAAAATGGTACAGATATTTATAGTAGTGTTAATGATAACAATCGTAATGTTAATGATTATAATAACAATAGGACTAGTAACAATAGTTGTTGTAGCAGAGGGTGTCGAGCAGGAACACGGGGGCAGCAGGTGACTCGCAACCACAGATCCAGACTCCACAGCTCCAGAGCCAGAAAACCTGCAGGAAGTGATAAGAGAAGAGAGGAGACTGCATTTTGTCTGCATTATGTCACCGGCTGATGAGGGAATAAAGGTCCATATGGCTCTTCTGAATGTCCGGTCAATTTCTAACAAGACATTTGTTCTTCATATTTTTAATTCCCACACTCTAGATTTTATGTTCATAACCGAGACGTGGATGCATGAGGGTCCCCCTGACATCAGCTTTTTCAGTTCAGAGGAGGGGGGATTGCCTCACTTTTTAAGGACATTTTTAAATGCAAACAGATTTTAAACTGTGATCCTTATTCTAGTTTTGAATCACAGCTTTTTACTATAAATAAATCTTCTGTGGTTTTGATTGCTGTGATCTATAGTCCACCTAAGTAAAACGATAACTTTATTTCTAAGTTTGATGACTAGACTAGATTTATTTTGCAGCATGAGAGGATTTTAATTGTTTTAATATCCTTAATTGTTGTGATGATAAGCCATTAGCTAAAGACTTTAAATGTCATTGAGTCTTTTAGTTTCACACAGTTTGTGTCTGAACTTACACATCAGCGTGGACATACATTAGATTTAGCTTTAAGCTATGGTTTGTCTGTGTCAGTTAATAATATCAGTGCTTTACCAATTTCAGATCACTCACTGATATTATTTGACATTTCTGTCCCTAATTCATTTAGTATGGTGCAGAAGACAAAGTTATCTTTTTATATAAGTACTAGTGCTTCAAATTAGGGATCGACCGATATGGTTTTTTTTCGGGCCAGTCCCGATCCTGATTATTAGTAACCAATTAGACCGATGACCGATATGTGGAACCAATATACATTTGCTGTAAAAAAAACAATTTGTAACACAAACTCCAATACAAAACTTTGTTGAAAATAACAAGATTAAAGTTAATTGTCATGTTTAAAAATATGTTATTTAAAAAAGAATATATTCAGAACAGTAATCAAATTTAATATTTTATTATAACTAACTTTTTTCAGAGCAGCAACAAAAATAAAATTTACAGCAGCAAAGTAACAATATAAAATCAGTATCTCACTGGAAACAAATGGAACATGTGAAATAAACTATATTCCTGACATCAAAATACTGAGATAGGACCTGTGTCCACCAAAGCGTTTTTTACCAGCTGTAAACGCCACCTGCTCTTATGAAAACGCCAAGCTGGGAGCGCTAGGACACTTTAGGAGGCGTTTTTTTCAGCTGAGACTTTGGTTGCTATGATACATAATATCCGTGGAGGTGATGTGCTGCAAGTAGGCTACTTAATTTTACTAAATGGAAAAATGTCACCACAAAGTAGGGTAGGCCTCCTTGCTCTGATCCTTGCTCTGCATGAAGAGAAGGCTGAATCATTTAGAGCGAGGGGACGGACTCGCCATACGTGGGTTCATGAGATTTTGCGGTTCAAGAGCTGAGATGGTTCACTGTGGTGTTTTTCCTGCTTCCTTGCTTTAAATCTGCGGTGGTTAAACCATTATTGAAGAAACCAAATTTGGATATAAACTCATTGGCAATAGTCCTTGAGAAAGTGGTCTCAAATCAGCTTTTAAAATATCTGTCTTCTAATAATCCTTTTGAGCCACTGCAGTTTGATTTTCAGGCAAAACATTGCTGCTCACTCAGACTTAACACCTGTCCTCTTGTTGTTGAATCTTAGCGAGGCTTTTGATAATGTGTACCTCTGTATTCTTTTGGACAGACTTCGGCATCTCTGACCAGGTGCTTAAGTGGTTGAGATCCTACCTTTCAGAAAGATCTCAATGTGTGTTTTATAATAACACTTTTCCCGATTCTTCCTCACTCCAGCACGGGGTTCAGTCCTTGGTCCACTGTTGTTTTCATTATACTTAGTGCCATTGGGTCAGATCATTCATTCTTTTGGGATGGCATTTTACTGCAATGCTGATGATTTACAAATATAATATATGCCAGTTATTGCAGGAAATGCATCTGATTTAGTTTGAAGTTATTGACTTGCTTGGCTGCTGTGAGGAGTCCAGGAGGCATCGTGATCAGATGGCCAAACCACCTTAACTGGCTCCTTTTGACGTGAAGGAGCAGCAGCTCTGTAGCTTCCTCTGGATGTCTGAGCTCCTCACCCTATCTCTAAGGCTGAGCCCACCCAACCTGTGGAATCTCGTTTTGTATTCATCTCCTTTTTCGGGGTCACTAATCAGGTCTCATGACCATAAAAATCTTTTGTTCATTAACTATTAACTACAAAGGGTTAAAGTGTTAGAAGTATATGACATGAACAAAATCGCAGCTAATTAAAAGAATGGATACTGATGTACAGTATGTGTGCTGCTTTTATTAACTACTGTTCAAGAAGCATATGGGTTAATGTATGTTTGAATGAAAATAGCCAGATGGTGGAGACAGTAAAGAGAAAAAAAGCCCCAACATTTATCAGTAAAAGAGTGAGGGAAAGCCTCCAGATGGAAGCTTGGAGGCGGTCTGACTGGAGTTTAATGAGAGATATTTCTGTGGGATTTCTGCACTAATTACCTTCCCCAACATGTCAGCCCAGACCGCCAGCCTCTCTCCCCTACTGTTTCATCCAAAGCTCTAAAAGCCCCCAAGAATGTAAGATTGGGCATCACACTACCCATCAGCAGGCCTGCAGCGAAAGCATGAGAAAACGTTACATATGGCTGAGAAGTTACTAAAACCACCAGTTTCTCAATGTAGAGCTATGAAAACTAAGATGGTATTTTTTCAGCTTTGTCTTATACCCTGGGAATGATGAATGCTTCAATAAACATAAAGAAAATAATGTTATTTTAGGCATGATATTCATAGCAAACCTTAACCATACTTATAGTAATAATGCAGTAACTGTACAGTCGTAAGCACAAAGATTATTATTATTCATAGGTGTCATTTATACTGGGGACGCTGGGCACATGTCCCCAAGCTAAAAAAAACAAGCTGCTGATTACTGCATTATATTCTGTAATATTATTATATTTATGAATTGTCCCCTGCTAGCTGAATTTTTTGTTTTCCTTTTTTAATATAAATAAAATCATTTCCACTCTAATTTGGAGCAGAAAATGTATCCAGAATGCAGGAAATTAAGTGTTTAGTGCTCCAATTTTCTGAGGGAGGACCACCAGACCTCTTCTTCTGTGGAAAGGGTGCCCACAGAGAATTTTGTGCCATGCCCCTGAAGAACGCAACTTTGCTAACCAGGAATGCAACTAATCTCCAGAACTGGACAGAAAGTTACTACTCAACTGTCTGTGAGAGTAGCAGTGTTGGCCAAGTTACTTTCAAAATCGAATATATTACATATTACTGGTTACAGTAAGTTGACGTTGAGCTTAGCTTCTTAACTTAACACTGGACTTACAATAAAATCCACAGATAGCCTATAAAACACTTCAAGCATATTATAATGTTAGTTTAAATATTTATCATCACTAGTAAAAAGGGTAAAAACAAGTTGTGCAATCTAATCAAATGACTAATAATAAAAAATATCATGCAGGTTGTCTTACCTTACACCTAGGCTATGCATCAACAAGGCTTCACCACAGAACATGGCCAAACCCAAAGTCACAACTGCAACATTGCTCATTACTTCAAATGGAGATAAGTTATTTTCAAAGGAAGAGGTAATGGGGTAACCAGGTTAGAAAATAAATACTGTATTAGCATATTGCACATTCTGATTCTGATGACGTGCATACAGAGACCTTGAGGCTTGACGGAAGGGTTCAAGGTCCTGCGTGATCTTGGCATCACTGACATGCATACATATGAACCACGGTACATGCACATAGCCATTAAAGTTCAAGGTAAATTATGTAGCACAATTTCATAGTAATGCATTTCATTTGAGTTGCATACAAGTGTCAATGGACATGGTCAAAAAAACGCTAAAGAAATCAGGTTTAAGAGTGTGTTTTACTACAGCAGTATGCTCACAGTAAGCACATGCTCTGTATTTGTATAGCACCTTTCTAGTCTTTTCAACCACTCAAAGCGCTTTTACACTACATCTGCATTCACCATTTACATACTGTGCCTAAGTGCTCAAACAGTATCAGTATCTTGCCCAAGGACACTTCGACATGCAGCCTGGAGGAGCCAGGGATTGAACCACCGCTCTTCCGATTAACAGGCAACCCACTCTATCTCCTGAGCCACAACTGCCACAAAAGCATAATGCACAACTTTAACAGCTCCAAATTCAACCTGCAAAATTGTTTAACTTTTAAATGGCACACTGAGCATTATGTAGCTATTTTTAGGGGATTTACGCACACCCAACAGCAATATTCACAGTAGTCAAATTTCATCACTTCCAGATGAAGCTGCAGTAGGAAATTCTTTTAAAAATATAATTTTGCTGAAATACATATTTGCTGAAACTGTCTCTATATCCTGACAGCAGTACATGAGACTCTCTGTAAGAAAAAAAAAACCCAGGTTCCTCTCTCCTTAATGATATTTGCAAGAATCCATTGCTCCCTGAACAAAACAGCCAATCAGACCCAGGAGCAGTCTCTAACACAGTGTCAAGCACTGCTCGTGCACACACTTCACTGCGCACCTCCTCATGCATGCTCTTACTCAGTCAAACTCAGTATCTTCAGCAAACACTAACTCTGAGAAACAACCAGCAACAATGAGCCCTCCTTTGCCAACAACTGCGTATAGTACAAAACACATAAACACGTCCTGGCTCAACATGGAGCTTCTGGCTCAACAGTGGGGAATAACCTTTGAGGGGGGGCAGTGGTGTACTAGCCTCTCATCCTGCCTAAACATTGTCTCTGAACCCTGAAGGGGACAAAGTGTCGGAGGGGCGTCTTTGAGAAGACGAGTCAATGCGAGAGGGACCGTGGTCTTGGGGATAGAGAGCCCTACATGGGATGAGGTTTCCAGGGCAACCGGGTCCTGCTTGTGGGTTTGGTGGGTTAGCAGAGTGATATGAGCAACAGAGAGAGACACAGAAGGTTTTGCATTTTGCAGTTGCAGCTTTAACGACACATACATTGCCACATTTTGTATAGCAGCACTACAAGAGATACTGTCATGCTGTGCAGCTCAAATAAATGAGATGGACTCAGCGTACATGGGATGAATTATGTCATGTTTCTTGCCAACATTCTTTTCAATTGATAGAATAGTAGGGATGTAACGATACACCTTATCCATGGTTTGGTTAACACCCCCCACCATTTTTTTCTTTTTTTGGGTGGGTGGGTGGGGGGGGGGGTAATAGAAAGTGTAATATTTATAAAATATAAGCCTACAGCATGCACTAACTTGTGTTTTCAACATATACTTTACTTGTTCGGGCCGGACAGGTATAGTTGCACCTGCCAAAATATATATGGCAACCCAGTATATAATTTTGCAGAGAAACAGAGAGAGAGATGTTATCTTGTATGAAGGAAATTACATTACGGAGTGACAGTGAACGCACCACTGCAGATGTCACTCACTAATGTTAAGTTTCAGTTTCGATCACATACTGCGCACTTGAAAACTGAATCACGGGTGAGTTTATAACACATGGCGACATACACTCATACAGGGAGAGACTGACAGGAAGAGGCGGAGAAAGCCGGCGTGTTTGCCGTGAGAGACCAGAGATGAACATGAGACCATGGACTTTTGTGTCGCGATTTCGGTCTCAGTTTCAAAATCGTTACAGCCCTATAGTGAGTCCACACAGTCAGATGTACAGTATCACACAAAAGTGAGTACACCCCTCACATTTTAGTAAATATTTGATTATATCTTTTAATGTGACAACACTGAAGAAATTACACTTTGCTACAATGTAAAGTAGTGAGTGTACAGCTTGTGTAACAGTGTAAATTTGCTGTCCCCTCAAAATAACACATCACACAGCCGTTAATGTCTAAACCACTGGCAACAAAAGGGAAATTGTTCAAATTGGGCCCAATTAGCCATTTTCCCTCCCCGGTGTCATGTCACTCATTAGTGTTACAAGGTCTCAGGTGTGAATGGTGAGCAGGTGTGTTAAATCTGGTGTTATCGCTGTCACACTTCCTCATACTGGTCACTGGAAGTTCAACATGGCACCTCATGGCAAAGAACTCTCTGAAAAAAAACAATTGTTGCTCTACATAAAAATGGCCTAGGCTATAACATTGCCAATGTAACTGGTGTGCCTGGTCTGTAGTTTATCTGGCTGGATGCACATCCGTTAACGTCTGTGTGATCTGCGTTGTGTTCTGTGATTGTGACTGTGCTGATTGAAGGAAGGACCCGGACTACAAACAGCTACTGGTTGCTCCTTTTATGCAGGCTGTATAGCAGTGGTATCTGTACAAATCATTAGAAAACAAGAAATGCTCTGTAACATGCAGTCTCTTCCACACACGCTGTTCATCAGTCTCCTATTAGCAAATAAACACACAGGAAACCCCGTAGTACTGAAAAACATGTGTCCTATATAACTTGCAAAAAGTGTATTTACAAGGTTTGTATTTGAATGACACGGCTGCATGTTTACACTCTTAAGATTAGCATTCACTTTATAACTGCATATTGTTATGTTGTGTTATCTACAAAACGAAATAAACTCCTAATGATAACCAGCAGAAATATCCTTACCTCCTCTCAGCGAGCAAAGTGCGGACTGAGAGAGGCGCAGAGTTGACATCGTAAAACTGAGACCTCTTAAAGTGACAGTACAGGTATTAATACTTCAGTTTGAATATACTCTAAAAACGTACAAAACATGTTATGAACTTAATAAAACACATTCTGCAATATTTATCAGGATTTGGTGAAGTTTCAACAAAAAAAAATTTAAATATAATTTCAACCTGGTTACACCAAGACCCTGAAACTGAGCTGCAGCACGGTGGTCAAGACCATACAGCGGTTCATCAGGACAGGTTCCACTCAGAACAGGCCTCGCCATGGTCGACCAAAGAAGTTGAGTGCGCGTGCTCAGCGTCATATCCAGAGGTTGTCTTTGGGAAATAGACGTATGAGTGCTGCCAGCATTGCTGCAGAGGTTGAAGGGGTGGGGGGTCAGCCTGTCAGTGCTCAGACCATACACCGCACACTGCATCAAATTGGTCTGCATGTCTGTCGTCCAAGAACGAAGCCTCTTCTAAAGATGATGCACAAGAAAGTCCACAAACAGTTTGCTGAAGACAAGCAGACTAAGGACATGGATTACTGGAACCATACCCTGTGGTCTGATGAGACCTAGATAAACGTATTTGGTTCTGATGGTGTCAAGCATGTGTGGGGCAACCAGGTGAGGAGTACAAAGACAAGTGTCTCTTGCGAGCATGGTGGTGGGAGTGTCATGATCTGGGGCTGCATGAGTGCTGCCGGCACTGGGAGCTACAGTTCATTGAGGGAACCATGAATGCCAACATGAACTGTGTTACATCCAAACTAATTGTAAACTTGGTAAAGTTTTCAATAAGGGTTGAGATCTAGATTTGTGGGTTTTGGTGGCAGCAGACCTATCTAGATGTGTTTATAGCCTTTTGTACTATGTATTGCCCTTTAGCGTGTTGGGTAATTTTGTGGACATAGTTGGCTTTCTGGTGAAATGGATCTAGTGCTGTACTGTGGGGTGCAGTAAATTGTAAGTCAGGGGGTTTTTGCAGTTGTGTTGAGGCTGCTTGATTTTTGTGCTGTAGTCTCAGTTTGGTGGTTCTCTTTATGATGGAGTTTAAATTGGTGGAGTTTATTGAGTGTCCTACTCTAGAGGGGTTTAATCAGTGTACTAAGGAAAGTCTGCTGTTGATTGCTGATCACTATGAGGTAGCTGTTACTAGACAAATGAAGAAGCAGGCTGTTAAGGCAGAGTTACTTGCTGCATTGGTGGAAAAGGGCATTTTGCCACAGCTTCAGAGTATTCCAGAAACTCCCGAGCAGTCATGTCAAACTACTGGTGAAGCAGTAAGACTTAAAGAATTGGAAGTTGAATTGCAGCGTCTGGCGTTAAAGGATAAGGAACTTAAGTATTTGAGTGATCTCGAAATGAAGAAGCTTGATCTCCGCATGCGTGAATTAGAGCTTGGTGTTGCTTCTCAAGTTTCGTCTAGATCTTCAAATTTTGATGTAAGCAGAAACATTCGCTTAGTTCCTCCTTTTAATGAAAAGGATGTTGACAATTATTTCACCTTATTTGAGCGGGTGGCTTCTACACTGAAGTGGCCAAAAGAAACGTGGACGTTGTTGTTGCAATGCGTTCTGAGTGGTAAAGCGCAGACTGTTTACTCATCACTTCTGACGGAAGACAGTCTTGATTTTGACAAAGTAAAAACCGCTGTGCTTAGAGCATATGAGCTGGTGCCGGAGGCGTACCATCAGTTTCGCCGGTTGAAAAAGTTTGGCCATCAGACGTATGTTGAATTTGCTCGGGAGAAGGAGACTCTTTTTGATCGCTGGTGTACATCTAATGAGGTTGGCGATTTTGCACAGCTTAAACAGTTAATATTAATGGAAGCCTTTAAAAACAGTCTTCCAGAGCGAGTTGCAACTTACTTAAATGAACATAAGGTTTGTGATGTCTTTAAGGCTGCTGTCTTAGTTGACGAATATGTGCTTACACATAAGAATGTCTTTGTAGATCGTCCTTTTTGGAATTTTGATAAGCCTTTTGAGAACCTGATTCGTACTAGGAAGGATAGGCATGGTGAAGTTGTTGAGGGGGGCAGAAATGCTGGTCCCTCGGAGCTTGATGTTGAGGCTGAGGATGATTTGAAGGTAAAAGACATCATGTACTTTTATTGTAAAAAAAAAAGAGGACATATTGTGGCAGACTGTCCTGTGTTGAAAAAGCGAAGTGTGAAGCCTGTAGCTTCAGTAAACAAACTTGATAAAAATTTAAATGAACCTGTGTTGTCTAAAGACATGTCTATTGACCTGACTGTATTTACTACATTTGTTATGGATGGTGTTGTCTCGTTGCCTGGTAACAAACTTAAAGTGCCGGTAAAAATTCTGCGGGACACTGTTGCCTCCCAGTCTTTTATTTTGGAAGGAGTTTTGCCATTCGGTAATGAGTCTGCTGTGGGTTCTGACGTTCCTGTGTTGGGTTTTTGTATGGAAGACATTGATGTGCCTCTGCATAGGGTCTGTGTGGAGTCTGACCTTGTGTCAGGAGAGGTGTCTGTGGGGGTGCGTCCTGGTTTCCCTATAAAAGGGATTGCCTTTTTGATGGGGAATGATTTGGCCGGTGGAAAGGTGTTGGTTAAACCTGAAGTGACGCCGATTCCTGTTAGGCAGGTTCCTGATGAGCTTGTTCACAAGTTTCCCAAGGTTTTTACTGCATGTGCATCTGCTATGTGTAAACAGGATGAGGAGGGAATTGATTTCAGTGAAAGTTTTCCTGAGGCTGAGCGTTTATCCTTATATCATGAACAGTTGATTGATGCGCAGAAAAATGATGTTATGTTGTCTCCTTTGTTTGAAGATGCAATAGCTGGAGAGAAAGTTGTACTTCTGTCAACAGGTTATTTTATGAGGGATGGTTTGCTGATGCGTAAATGGATGACATCCAGTGCATCTGCTGCAGATGACTGGAGGGCTGTAGCCCAAATTGTAGTTCCATGTGCATATCGAGCAGAGATTTTGAATCTGGCTCATGATAGTCCTCTTGCTGGTCACTTGGGTATTAAGAAAATGTATAATCGTATTTTGCACCATTTCTTTTGGCCTGGGTTAAAGAGGGATGTTTCACGTTATTGTAAGTCTTGTCATCTATGACAGGTAGTTGGGAAACCAAAACAGACCATCCCTCCTACTCCATTATATCCGATTCCGGTGGTATGTGAGCCATTTGAACGGGTTCTGGTTGACTGTGTGGGCCCCCTGCGGTTCAGAAGAAGGTTGGTGATAGAGACTACCTGATAGCCACTCCTTATCGCTGCCGTAGATCTCGTCTATGTCATGTTAATATGCTAAAGTCTTACTGTGACAGGCAACAGATGCAGCCGGACACGGGGTCCAGTTCTGGTGCAGGGGAGGGTGCTGTGATTATTGGGGAGGTGTCCAGTACTGACGCTGGTGCACATCATGTGTGTTTGGTGACAGGTGTAGTCTCAGGTGACTGACCACTTCTGATTTTGGTGATAGTTTGTTTTCTGTAGTCTTGACCCAAGGGAAGTTATCGAATTCTGACATATTGAAAAACCTTCCCGCTCGTCTGTCCCATCTCTCTGAGCCGCAGTGCTCTGAGGTGGTTAAATTAATTGAGTCAAATAAATCACTGTTTGCTGATGTTCCTTCTCAAACTCACTTGCTGAAGCATGACATTGATGTGGGGGATATACAGCCCATTAAACAGCATCCGTATCGAGTAAATCCAGACAAACGTCGCCGTCTTAAGGAACAAGTGGACTATATGGTACAGCATGACATTGCTGAGCCCAGCTGTAGTGCGTTGAGCTCTCCGTGTTTGCTTGCTGATAAAGCTAATGGTGAAGATCGTTTCTGTACTGATTTTAGAAAAGTGAATGGGGTGACAAAGCCTGATTGTTATCCTCTTCCTCGAATGGAGGATTGTGTGGATCATGTTGGGGGTGCCAAGTTTGTTACAAAACTAGACTTACTGAAAGGATACTGGCAAGTACCGTTGACTGAGCGGGCAAAGGAGATTTCTGCGTTCGTCACGCCTGATGATTTTCTCCAGTACACCTTCATGGCCTTTGGCATGCGAAACGCGCCGGCTACCTTTCAGCGGTTAATGAATGTTGTTCTATCTGGTCTGCCATTCTGTGAAGCGTATCTTGATGATCTGGTGGTCTGTTCTGACTCATGGGTGGAACATCAGGAGCATCTGCATACAGTGTTTCGTCATCTGAAAGAGGCAGGTTTAACTGTGAACCTGTCTAAGTGTGAGTTTGGACAAGCAACAGTGACTTATTTTGGAAAAGTGGTGGGGGGAGGTCAAGTTCGACCTGTTAAGGCGAAGGTGGAGTGTATCGAGGCTTTCCCTTTTCCAACCACCCGAACTGAGCTCCGCCGTTATTTAGCAATGGTTTGTTATTATCGGGGGTTTTGTAAAGATTTCTCTGCTATAGCCTCACCTTTAACAGACCTCCTAAGCCCAAAAGTGGAGTTTGTATGGTCCGATACTTGTCAGTTGGTGTTTAATCAGACCAAAAGCTTGCTGGTAAAAGCCCCTGTTCTTGCAGCGCCTCGGTTTGATTATCCTTTTAAGTTGGCTGTAGGGTGATGATGAAGTAGAGCATCCGATTTGCTACTTTTAAAAAAAAACTGGATCGTCATCAGAAGTGGTATTCAACCATTGAAAAGGAGGCCTTGGCATTTGTCCTGGCTTTAGAACATGTTGATGTTTATGTTGGCTCATCTATTGTTCCTGTGGTGGTTTATACGGACCATAATCCGCTGGTTTTTCTGCAGAGAATGCGGAATAAGAACAGACGATTAATGAGTTTTCTGAACGGTGTATTCTGAAGGATTATTTATGGGTTTGTTTTGGTGGTTTTTTCTTTCAGTATGCCCCGTTCACTAACTTAGGGTGGGGCTGTTACATCCTCCACCCCCCCGTCCTACTGGTCATGATGTACAATTCAGGATGACGGTGACTCATGTGTCTGTCTGTTTTTTCCCTCAGGTGTCTTAGGTTTGGGTGAAGAGGGGAGAAACTGATAAGAGGGGGCTGGGCGCTTGGCTCTCTCTCTGGCCCACCTTCCAGCCATGGCAGCAGCACACCTCTGAGACTGCGACTAATTTGTATTTCCTTGATTATCGTTCTTTTCTTATATTGCTGATGGGACTGGTTTAGTTTTCGCGGCTTTATTTCTGTATTTTTAGTTAGGGATTGGTTAAGGGTAGAGGGGAAGCCTCCAGATCCTACGGCCCTTTGTGGGCTGGTCTGGAGGACTTCCCTTTCTTCTGTTTGTTTTGACCAGCCCATCAGATTTGTTGTTTTGTTTAAGTTAAATTTTGAACTTATTTTATGTTTATTTCACTAAACTTATGTTTGCATTACTCCTGGACTCTTCGGTTATGTTCAACCCCCTCTTATAACGAGCTTTGGTGGGGGGGGTCGTAACAACTATGACATACTAAAGCAGAGCATGATCCCTCCCTCTGGAGACTGCGCAGCAGGGCAGTATTCCAACATGATCACGACCCCAAACACACCTCCAAGATGACCACTGCCTCGCTAAAGAAGCTGAGGGTAAAGGCGATGGACTGGCCAAGCGTGTCTCCAGACCTAAACCCTATTGAGCATCTGTGGGGCATCCTCAAACGGAAGGTGGAGGAGCGCAAGGTCTCTAACATCCACCAGCTCTGTGATGTCATGGAGGAGTGGAAGCGGACTCCAGAGGCAACCTGTGAAGCTCTGGTGAACTCCATGGCCAAGTTAAGGCAGTGCTGGAAAATAATGGTGGCCACACAAAATATTGACACTGGGGTATTCATTTTTGTGTACAAGTTGAACACTCACTACTTTACATTGTAGCAAAGTGTCATTTCTTCAGTGTCATCACATGAAAAGATATAATCAAATATTTATAAAAATGTGATGGATGTACTCACTTGTGAGATACTGTATGTCAATGGTTCTTGATTTCTTTCAACTTGTAAAAGCTGTGTTCTCCTGATACCACAGTTAAATAGCAGGGCTCGACAATAATGGTGGCCCGATGGTCCGGGGCCAGTAAAACATAACGTTGGGACAATTGAACTAGCAACTCACTGGCCAGATATTTAAAAAACAAACAAACAATGAAACTCAACATCCTGCAGTTGTTTTGCAGCTCTTGGCGCGCACCGATGTCCAGTCCAGAGTTGTAGTTACGTTGCGAGAGGTTGTCAAATGTTATTTCTCTAATCTCAATCATGCAGCAGCCTCTGGGTGTCCGCTGCGCTGTGTACATTTTTCATAAAAGGCTGTCAGCAGGAGAGCACGTCATGTTTGAGTCTGTTAGTATGTTTTGTTTTAAAAGTAAATTGTTTTGTTAACCTTTTTTATTTTTTATAATTTTAACTGTGATTACATTTTTATTTATTTTTTTTATATCCAGGATGTATTTAATAAACGATTAAACACTTTTGGAAGGAGGGACAATAAAAATTGTCTTCAGGCCAGTAAGTTTCAAACCCACTGGGGCCAGTTGCAAAAAAGTTTAACGTTGAGCCCTGAATAGTCAAATGAATTGTACAGATGGAGATGTTTGTCTGATGCTTTTGAGGAGACAGAGGCTTTGTTCCCTTTGGAATTCTATCTCTGAGTATCCTCAACTCTTGGAACAAGTCCTGCATGCTTATGTCCTGAGATTCAGATGTGCTCAGTGCATCACTGTCTGTTGCAGTGCTTTTGCAGATATTTCGTTTTACACAGTTTAGTCAGATCAAAAAGAATCCAATGATGATTGGATGTCAAACTCCCTCAATGTTAAACATTTCATGTTTCTGGTAACTATACCTTTAAAGAAATGCTGCTTCATGTTCCAGATAAATGCATGTGAGGCAAATGTAAAGTTAGCAACTAATATTTGCACCTTGGTATAGCTGAAGCCTCATGTTGATTTTTCCACTGGCACAGTTTAGCCCACTTTTATTCTGCCAATCCATGCCAAGTCATGATAACATATTTCCACTGCAGCTTCACAGCAGGGGATAGCCACACTGAGTCATGCTGCTGTGGTCCTGCTCGGTAGTAGGGCTCACCGCAGCCAACCTGTGGCTGTCTCCTCCATCAAACCAAAGCTGTGTCGTGCACTAAAGTGCCTGCCTCTATACATATGGCTGTCCTGGTGAGCAGAGAGGAAGCTCTCTTGTACTTTGGGATATTAACCTTATTATTTCTGTTCTGTTTCTGTTCACTTACTGCTCAGCCTCATTTGACCATGCTTATGCTACTGATGACACTTCCTGGTGCTGCTGTTTCACATTACAAATCTACCAATTTTATATATTGCAGGGAGAAATACTTCAAATCACAGTGAGTGATTGGATGAAGAGCTGCAGGTGACATGCTTATACTGCAGGTTGTGAAACAGACTACACGTCATCGAGGTAAAAAATGCCTTTTAGCCTTCGCATCATGCCAATAAGGCTTGAACAGTAGCAGTTGCTTTTTCCAAGCCAGGTCATTTTAAGAGGATTTGTATCCTATTTCTAACTATCAGCTTCCTGGAATCCTTGTTCTCATAAGATCCTGATATAGACAAAAACACTATATTCATATTGTAGAAGAAGAATAGCATGAAGAATTTAATTTAGAGTTACACAGTAATTGCTAAAATTCATATGCAGGAAGTTCGACAGCAATTAGTTAAAGTCTGCTAATTTTAAATTTGATCACTATACAACTATTTTCTTTTGCATATACATTTATGCATTATACATGTTGAACATGCTCAGACAAAATAAATCTATGCTTTGTGTCAGCCAGGCAGTTGGGCATACTGTGGGCAGTATTTTCCTTCAATGTTGAGGTTAAAAGACAACACAAGATAAAGACAAGATAAGACCAGATCAAGGCTCATGCAGCCCTGATGAAAATGAGGACGGCTGCCTTTGGTGCATTCTTGGAATTCTAAATACTGGAAAGAAACTAGAACCTGATTATACCTATTGGAAAATGATGCCTTTTTCAATATCTAAAGAACTGTGCTGTTTGATTACAATGCACACTGGGTCATCAAGATAGTAGTGTCTTCAACAGGCGCCAGACACAAGCCTGACAGATGTGGTGATGATATCAGTCTAACACTGTGATCTTCTACTCTCCTGGGACTTTAAAGACTTGCACACAGTATACTGCTTCTTTTAGTACACAATTCCCTTTTCATGCATTCCATTTAAAACTATTTCAATTTATGTTGCATAACATATTAAGTAACACGTGCAGCATATCAACATTAACAGATGTCATACTGTTAATTTTACTCAGTGTAACGTCCTGAGGTTACATTGTGCTCTACATTCTACACATCTGGCCATCCCCTTCTAAAACTACAACTCCTCCATATTCTTTGAATGCTAATTGTAACAGTATGCTCAATGCACTTCGGTAGCTATGGCAACACATTAATATATATCCTTCGACTGATGGTAATAAACACTAATTGCAATAATCAAACTTGCATTCACCAATTATATAGTCCTATACAGCCCTCAGTTACCAAGGAACGTCCTGTACCAGAGAAAGGTGACATTGTGACACATAAATCTAAGCTAAAGCCTTTTATGTGTGCAAACCATATGCTTTGGCATTTTAGGTTGTTTACAAAATAGTTTCCAACCTCAATGAAACTCTGAATCTCATCTGTGTGCCCTTTTTTCAGTCTGTCACCTCCTGCTTTCCATGATTAACAGTACAGAGTGATTTATCATAGTCAAATTGATAATCTACACTATTTTTTGAAAAATCTCTCTGATTCTATTGTCAGACAACTAAACAAGTATGTTAATATAGTAGAGTATAATATTGTGCTGACCGAGCTACTGCTAATTATTCCTTTCAGTGACCTCTAAATAAGTAGAATTTCTTCAGTATAATACATACTGGCATCGATTACTCTCACACAGCTTTAACAGAGAGAACAGATGGCCCCTTTCCACCGCATGGTACCATCTCGACTCAGCTCGACTCTACTCGCCTTTTTTTTTTTACCTAGTAACTGCTACGTGGTACTTTTTTTCTGTATCACCTTCGTCAAGGTTCCAAGCGAGCTCAGTGGAGCGGAGGTGATACCAAAAGGTGGCATGAAAACACTGCAGACTACTGATTGGTCAAAGAGAATTGTCACTATTCACTGCATCATCAATGCGCGTGCCCGATGGGGACCAGTGTTTTATATTTTACAATTTTTGTATGCTATTTAATCACTAAATCCACTTTTGATAAGTTTTGAGCTGAGAAACTGTGGGCAGTAGATTTGGAATATTGGAATATAGCCAACCAGTGGTGGTAGCTCGCAAACCAGCAAGCCAATCACTCTCACAGATCCCATAAATTTATGGTCTGTAATAAGGCGTGATATGGTTAAAAACAGTATTCACACTCACATGGTAAAAATTCTTGGGGCAAAAGGGCTATCTTTGCAGTTGAAAGAATATAACATCAGTTAGCTATGTGGGTGATTTCAACATACTAAACCTGGGAAACATACAATGAAAATTTGGCCTAGGTAAAAAAACATTGCCGTGAAAATAAAACCATTTGAAAGCTCCCCTCATTGCATCATGTCAAAAGAATATTGAGCTGGGGAACATAGGAGTCTGGGAGCATAGATAAGCTCTCCAGCTCATTAAGGTCTGGCTAAAACCACTCTGTTTACAGTAAACCTTTATTTAAAGGGTTGCTAAACTCCTTTATTTGAACTTTTTTTTTTAGTGGATCTCTGAGATCCACTGCTTCTGCCACATACCAAGATAAAATTGAGGTATTGCTCTCCTTTGAATAGGCTTGAAGTTTGAGTGTTATGTTTCCCCAGTATACCCGAGTCTGGACCTTTAAATATATTGAGTATTTCAAGTATTTCTTGTTGCGCACCTATGAGGCAGCAAGCATGCAGGGCACACTAACATGATATGCATGATGGTATTGAGTGGAAGTAAAGCAATATATTCCATTATCATCCTAAAATATGAAGCTATAACGTTAGGCTACATTAGGCTGATAACACATTAAATCAAGATTAGTTTGACTTAACTTACTGTAATTAATGAGTTGATGTTATGTGTGTATAATAAAAACCTACTAACTCGTATATATGTTGTATCATTACAGTAGTAAAAAGTAAAACTGAGCTAGAAACGACGAAAGTAAGTAAATAAAAATGCAAAACAATTATTATCATTCCAACGGCCCGCCAACGGGCCTACAGGTCCTGGCGGAAGCTTTCGGTATATGCACACAACTGCTATGTTAACTTCATACTCATATGATACACCGTTTGAAAGCTTATATTCCAGCAAACAAAAACGGTCTTGTTACGTTATCCTGTAAAAATATTTAGTCCTAAACACATTATTCCATCAATAAATCCTCAGGGACTGCTGCCGCATCGCTTCATATTTGCCGGCAGACGTGGCTTTTTTGTCATTATAACTGTAATAACGTCGATTTGAATGTAAACAACTATGATAGCTTGTATTCAAATTAGCCTCTGAACACTAACCTTTTGAGTGACACCAAATCCGACACAATAGGAGCTCACATGTCCCGTTCGTGTAGCCAATAAAATTCAGAAAATAATGATATCCAGCTTTAAGTAGGAAGTTCATGATCTACCAGCAAAAAACACGTCTGCGTCGAGCTACCAGCTGATACGGAGCGATGCAGCAGCAGCTCCCTGCCGCCATTGGGCGGTGCTGTTTTAGAAAAAATACGCTGAGACATACACTCAGAAAATACTGTTTAAAATAGTAATTTTTCATTGTATTGGTATGAAATTTAAACTTGGACTAGGTAATTTATCTTGTGGTCCTATAGTGTTTTCTAGCTAATAAGTCCCAGCTATAGGTGTCTGCATGCATTTGTTAGCAAGCATTTTCAAGCGGAAATGAAAAATATATTAGTTTTAGTGTGTTTAAACATATTAATCAATTCCAGTAACACTTTCAGAGAAGCCCGAAACCATGCATATACTCCAAATGGTTCAAGAACTGCATTCAATTAACTTTGGATATGCCTTGAATAGGTGTTTTGCATGAATTTTATGGGAACGTTAAGAGGTTAACATTAAGAGGTTAACAGGTACTTAACATTGTCTGACTAACATTAACATTGTCAATCATCAAACTGCAGCAGCAAGTCTCTATTAAGTCCACAGGTTAACAGGCTAAGAAGCACAGAATCTACTGTCTGACTCTGGTACATAAACAATCCCCGGACTGTCCCTTCGGTATTCTTCAGCATACGAGCTTGAAGGTTGGCATGAATGGGCAGTGTGGAGCGCAGCGAGTATGTACGAGAGCTGGTATCAGCAGCAGTCAAGTCCAGTCTGGTATACAGGTGAAGTAATGAGCGGTCTCAGCAGCTATAGCATCAGTCAGTGTGTGTGTGTAAAGTACAATTATATATACAGCTGAATATTTCCAAGAAGAAAATAATAGCATAGCTTTCAGTCAGGAAAATGAAAACACATTTACAATAATAAAAAGCAGCAGACATACTGTAGAGGGAAAATAAATCAATAAATAATGTTACATCACTTTAGCTCAATGTAACATTATCAGGTTGTCTGCTTCAAGGTGTTGTCCAGTTATAGTCAAGAAAAAACTGACAGATCATCCCATGTGATGTGCACTTTTTGTTTTGTGGATTCTAAATGACATCTATTCCCTGACAAAAGGGCTAAAATATAGATCATGGTTCTTTTTCTGGCCACCAGTTATTGATGTTCATGGGTTTGTAAAAGTTTAAAAGCAATCCATGCACTTAGAGAGCTGTGACTGCATCTGCTACGTGACGCAAACATGAACATATCTGGAAAGTCCATGTTCACTTTGTATTTTCATATCAGGTGAGAATACACAGAGTTGAATGTGTGTGTCAGTGCGACAGACAGGTGCTTTTAAATGCTCCGTATTTGTATAGCGCCTTTCTAGTCTTTTCGACCACTCAAAGTGCTTTTACACTACATCTGCATTCACCAGTCACACACATTCATACACTGAGCCTAAGTGCTCAAACGGAAACTAACATTCACACTCAATCATACACTGGCGGAATAGCCGCCAGGGGCAATTCGGGGTTCAGTATCTTGCCCAAGGACACTTCGACACGCAACCAGGGGGAGCCAGGGATTGAACCGCCGACCTTCCGATTAACGGCCAACCTACCTCCTGAGCCACAGCCGCCCCAACTTGATGGTCATTTTTGAGGGAAAATATTTTATTGGGATGTATCACATTGACAGGCTTTTATTAAAATTCTTTTCACCTAATGTTGTGTATTTTTGTACAGTAAACAGGGTTGGCCAAAACACGCTCTCTACTGTTTACACTATCAGCCAGTGTATTAAAAAATAACATAAGGGTTCAGACAATGTTGCAAATGTGTCCTACTGCCTTTAGATGAGGTGCTGTTCAAGTTAAAAGGAGTCGCACTTTTGCTTCATGTCATTTTGGGTCTTTTGTCTACAGCCATGAAAGAAGACTATTCATTCACTAAAGAAACCTGATTGTGTCTTGTGTAATGTATTTATGCCATCTAGGAGTTAACACAAGTCTTTCAGCTGTGCATGTCCATGAAAAACACCAGGTAGTCCTGCTGAAGTTGTGCAACCATCAACAACAAAAGCACCGTGGGACTTTTATTTTGGATGTGCCTGGGAAAACGTGAAAAGCACACTGAGAAGCCCAACCTCCATACTGCCTCTTTTAAGTCCCACTTTGATAGAAACTGTGCCAAAGTTGGAATGAAAAGCTCGTTTTGCCTCTTCCTCTGAACAGCAAAGTACCCAAAAACCCCTCCAAGGTCTCCTCTCAATCCTAGAGCTCTGTTTTATGAAAAGGCAATATGCTTTGAACACTATGTGGACCTGTTTGGCTTAGGGTGTAATGCTTTTTATATTATATTTAGCAAGCTGGTGAGAGCAACAGTGAGTTACAGCAGGAAGGTTCAAAACATACACGCACCTACACATCCATGGTCAGATCAGATCACCGCCCTTCAAATGTTTTATGAAGACTTCCATATCCATGTGTACCACCAGAGACAAAATACTGTCATGCTGAGTTTTTTCTCCTACCTAGCATAGCGTCACACTGATATTTCAGCACAGACACTGTGACAGTTTGTTTTCTTTTATTTCAAGTGTGAAGTGACTGAAAGACTGATGTGGGTGTGCATGGGTGTAAATTTCATCTCACAGTAGGGGGGGACAATAAACATAAAATTTCTCAAGAACAATTTTTGAAGGGGACACAAATAATACAGCCAAAATTGTACTTGTAGGCCAATAGGATACGTGTACTCAGAGAGAAGTCTTACTACTATTTTTCTGTCCAACAACACAAAACAATAGTTGTTTAAATATGACTTAAGTTCATAGGTTCACCACGCGGCCATATAATCCTAAATAACTTGCGTATTCTAGGCTACAAAGTAATTTAGGTTTCTTCTGGGATATATTAGATATTTAATGGCAGCAGGCCAACTGATCTGCCACTAAACATCATAATGTGCAAAACCCAACACAACGGTAGATCTACGGTATCAGGCTAATATCGGTTCTCACACGGGATTATCATCGTAGTAAGAGATGCACAGATTACATTTTTCCTGTCTTATTCCAGTTACAGATTTTTTAAAAGGTCTGACCTGCCGATTCTAATTATGGCCGATTCCTATTTTATTTCTTTCATATTCTTATTTCTTTGCATACACAAACATTTTTGTAACTATTTATTGGAAAAATCAATTAGGATCCCCATCAGCACCAGTATAAATGTTAGCTGTTCTCACTGGTCTCAACTGTATGGTCAATGAAACACTGATTATAAAATAACTTTTTTACTAATTAGCATTTTCACTGGAAGGAGCTGAAAATAAATTGCACACCATTTTAATTCTACTTAATTCTCCAATTTATTGTTTGTTTAATCACAAACTACAGTGATCTGCTCACCTTTCTTTTCCCATCAGACACACAAACTGGTAGTTCTATGTAAAATCAGACGTTGAGCACCCCCATATCGCCAAAATGGCATGATCCTTGTTTTGCTGCGAAGCTTCAACTGTGAGATTGACAGTCGAATCAGGCTCCACCCATCGAAGCATTGAATCTTCAACTATTTGGGGTCAGCCCTACATGATAGCATCATGCAGTTGCTGCAGATTTGACGGATGCACATCCATAATAATCCATACAAATCTCCCGTTCCACCACATCCCAAATGTGCTCTCATAGTTCGAGATCTGGTGACTGTGGAGGCCATTGGGAGATGATTTGAGCTTTGTGACATGGTGCATTATCCTGCTGGAAGTAGCCATCAGAAGATGGTACACTGTGGTCATAAAGGGATGGACATAGTCAGCAGCTATACTCAGGTAGGCTGTCGTGTTTAAACAATGCTCAATTGGTACTAAGGGGCCCAAAGAGTGCCAAGAAAATATCCCCCACACCACACCAAGACCCACAGCCTGAACCGTTGATATAAGGCAGGATTGGTTGTAACGAGTGGTTATTTGAGTTACTGTTGCCATTCTGTCATCTCCAACCAGTCTGCCCATTCTCCTCTGACATCAACAAGGCATTTTCATCCACACAACTTCCGCTCATTGGATATTTTCTCTTTATTGGACCATTCTCTGTAAACCCTAGAGATGATTGTGCATGATCACCAGTTTCTGAAATACTCAGACCAGCCAGTCGGGCACCAACAACCATGCCATTTTCAAAGTCATTTAAATCCCTTTTCCTCCAAATTCTGATGCTCAGTTTGAACTTCAGCAAGTTGTCTTGACCTCGTCAACATGCCTAAATGCATTGAGTTGCTGCCAGGTGATTGGCTGATTAGCTATATGTGTTACCAAGCAATTGAACAGGTGTACCTAATAAAGTGGCCGGTGAGTTTATATATATATATATATATATATATATATATA
>NC_060159.1:702278-707811 GCF_021292245.1 Micropterus dolomieu | reverse complement strand
TGTATAGCGCCTTTCTAGTCTTTTCGACCACTCAAAGTGCTTTTACACTACATCTGCATTCACCAGTCACACACATTCATACACTGAGCCTAAGTGCTCAAACGGAAACTAACATTCACACTCACTCATACACTGGCGGAATAGCCGCCAGGGGCAATTCGGGGTTCAGTATCTTGCCCAAGGACACTTCGACACGCAACCAGGGGGAGCCAGGGATTGAACCGCCGACCTTCCGATTAACGGCCAACCTACCTCCTGAGCCACAGCCGCCCCAACTTGATGGTCATTTTTGAGGGAAAATATTTTATTGGGATGTATCACATTGACAGGCTTTTATTAAAATTCTTTTCACCTAATGTTGTGTATTTTTGTACAGTAAACAGGGTTGGCCAAAACACGCTCTCTACTGTTTACACTATCAGCCAGTGTATTAAAAAATAACATAAGGGTTCAGACAATGTTGCAAATGTGTCCTACTGCCTTTAGATGAGGTGCTGTTCAAGTTAAAAGGAGTCGCACTTTTGCTTCATGTCATTTTGGGTCTTTTGTCTACAGCCATGAAAGAAGACTATTCATTCACTAAAGAAACCTGATTGTGTCTTGTGTAATGTATTTATGCCATCTAGGAGTTAACACAAGTCTTTCAGCTGTGCATGTCCATGAAAAACACCAGGTAGTCCTGCTGAAGTTGTGCAACCATCAACAACAAAAGCACCGTGGGACTTTTATTTTGGATGTGCCTGGGAAAACGTGAAAAGCACACTGAGAAGCCCAACCTCCATACTGCCTCTTTTAAGTCCCACTTTGATAGAAACTGTGCCAAAGTTGGAATGAAAAGCTCGTTTTGCCTCTTCCTCTGAACAGCAAAGTACCCAAAAACCCCTCCAAGGTCTCCTCTCAATCCTAGAGCTCTGTTTTATGAAAAGGCAATATGCTTTGAACACTATGTGGACCTGTTTGGCTTAGGGTGTAATGCTTTTTATATTATATTTAGCAAGCTGGTGAGAGCAACAGTGAGTTACAGCAGGAAGGTTCAAAACATACACGCACCTACACATCCATGGTCAGATCAGATCACCGCCCTTCAAATGTTTTATGAAGACTTCCATATCCATGTGTACCACCAGAGACAAAATACTGTCATGCTGAGTTTTTTCTCCTACCTAGCATAGCGTCACACTGATATTTCAGCACAGACACTGTGACAGTTTGTTTTCTTTTATTTCAAGTGTGAAGTGACTGAAAGACTGATGTGGGTGTGCATGGGTGTAAATTTCATCTCACAGTAGGGGGGGACAATAAACATAAAATTTCTCAAGAACAATTTTTGAAGGGGACACCAATAATACAGCCAAAATTGTACTTGTAGGCCAATAGGATACGTGTACTCAGAGAGAAGTCTTACTACTATTTTTCTGTCCAACAACACAAAACAATAGTTGTTTAAATATGACTTAAGTTCATAGGTTCACCACGCGGCCATATAATCCTAAATAACTTGCGTATTCTAGGCTACAAAGTAATTTAGGTTTCTTCTGGGATATATTAGATATTTAATGGCAGCAGGCCAACTGATCTGCCACTAAACATCATAATGTGCAAAACCCAACACAACGGTAGATCTACGGTATCAGGCTAATATCGGTTCTCACACGGGATTATCATCGTAGTAAGAGATGCACAGATTACATTTTTCCTGTCTTATTCCAGTTACAGATTTTTTAAAAGGTCTGACCTGCCGATTCTAATTATGGCCGATTCCTATTTTATTTCTTTCATATTCTTATTTCTTTGCATACACAAACATTTTTGTAACTATTTATTGGAAAAATCAATTAGGATCCCCATCAGCACCAGTATAAATGTTAGCTGTTCTCACTGGTCTCAACTGTATGGTCAATGAAACACTGATTATAAAATAACTTTTTTACTAATTAGCATTTTCACTGGAAGGAGCTGAAAATAAATTGCACACCATTTTAATTCTACTTAATTCTCCAATTTATTGTTTGTTTAATCACAAACTACAGTGATCTGCTCACCTTTCTTTTCCCATCAGACACACAAACTGGTAGTTCTATGTAAAATCAGACGTTGAGCACCCCCATATCGCCAAAATGGCATGATCCTTGTTTTGCTGCGAAGCTTCAACTGTGAGATTGACAGTCGAATCAGGCTCCACCCATCGAAGCATTGAATCTTCAACTATTTGGGGTCAGCCCTACATGATAGCATCATGCAGTTGCTGCAGATTTGACGGATGCACATCCATAATAATCCATACAAATCTCCCGTTCCACCACATCCCAAATGTGCTCTCATAGTTCGAGATCTGGTGACTGTGGAGGCCATTGGGAGATGATTTGAGCTTTGTGACATGGTGCATTATCCTGCTGGAAGTAGCCATCAGAAGATGGTACACTGTGGTCATAAAGGGATGGACATAGTCAGCAGCTATACTCAGGTAGGCTGTCGTGTTTAAACAATGCTCAATTGGTACTAAGGGGCCCAAAGAGTGCCAAGAAAATATCCCCCACACCACACCAAGACCCACAGCCTGAACCGTTGATATAAGGCAGGATTGGTTGTAACGAGTGGTTATTTGAGTTACTGTTGCCATTCTGTCATCTCCAACCAGTCTGCCCATTCTCCTCTGACATCAACAAGGCATTTTCATCCACACAACTTCCGCTCATTGGATATTTTCTCTTTATTGGACCATTCTCTGTAAACCCTAGAGATGATTGTGCATGATCACCAGTTTCTGAAATACTCAGACCAGCCAGTCGGGCACCAACAACCATGCCATTTTCAAAGTCATTT
The DNA here is from genome assembly GCF_021292245.1 of Micropterus dolomieu. Lineage (NCBI taxonomy): Eukaryota > Metazoa > Chordata > Actinopteri > Centrarchiformes > Centrarchidae > Micropterus > Micropterus dolomieu. The sequence continues at coordinate 704,988 of NC_060159.1, read as the reverse complement.
AAATCCCTTTTCCTCCAAATTCTGATGCTCAGTTTGAACTTCAGCAAGTTGTCTTGACCTCGTCAACATGCCTAAATGCATTGAGTTGCTGCCAGGTGATTGGCTGATTAGCTATATGTGTTACCAAGCAATTGAACAGGTGTACCTAATAAAGTGGCCGGTGAGTTTATATATATATATATATATATATATATATATATATGTGATTTAAAATGTGCACCAATGCAAACACATTCTGTATGTACAATCTCCTGTTGCTCACTAAAGATGTTTAAAGGGGCAATATGTAGTTTCCGGGGCCACTAGCGGTGCAGTTTTAAGATTGCAACCAGGTGTGTGCTTGTACGTGTACTCAGCTTGAAACACAAGCGCTTTCATACAGAGATCTGCCATACGTGGAAACCACGACAAGCCAGCTGTGGCTTTTCACACAGACATGTTCCTGGCTCACAGGCAGCTCAAATCTGACCCCCCTTTTCTATCCCGTAACGTTACCTTTCAGACAGCACAGCGAGCTGCCATATTGGCACAATACCGTCAAAAAAGGCAGTATGAAAGCGGCTATAAACAGAATTACAGGGAGATTGCTTAATACAACATGCTGGAAACTCAGGTAAACTCCCACTGTAGCATTACAGTAATATTTTTATCAGCTTGAGGTTGAAGTAATCCATGCTCCTTACATGATACATAACATTGACTTAATTTAGCCGACATGTTGCATCGGCGTTAGCTCGCCTGTCTGCTTTTCAGTAACCAACGTTATTTGTGTGTCTATCACAATCATTGAAACACTACATACACCCCCTTTAAAGTAGATAATGTTAAATGCTCATTCATGGTAACAGTTAACGTTAGTCTCGATAAATTGTAGTGTTGCAAATTTATATATTAAAAATGTTGAATTTTAAACATTTTAAACCTTGTGTAGTTTAACCTCAGTAATCAAGCTTGAACTTTGCTTCTTTGCCTGAGCTGACTTGGGGCCTTTCTCAAACTATATTGTTTGTCTGTACTTGTGTTCTTGTGAAACATCATCTTTTGTGGCCCAAGTACTGTCCCAATACACACGGCTATTTTACCGATGATGCATCGGTTTGGTAACTTCTGTGAACTTGACAGCACAAATATCCCAGCATTCATGTCGGCATTCAAGTGAAGGCCGGAAAGAAGCTGAGAGAGAATCCAACAACTATTTTCGTCCATTATTTCATCATTAAATTCACTTATGAGAAGTTTTGAGGTGAGAAATCAACTGAGTAGATGTTGAATATGCCACAAGTGCCGGCAAGGGGAGCTAGCGAACCGGCCCACAGGGGAAGCCAACGAGCCAGCCGGCCAGTCAGCTCACAGAGCCCCCCAGAGGTCTCGAGTCACATGACTTGGAATCGAGTCAGACTCGAGTCACAAAAATGATGACATTAGGCTCGACTTGACAAAATCAAAGAAGACTTGCGACTCGACTTTGACTTGAACAGCAATGACTCGTGGCTTCACTTGGACTTAAGCCTTTTGACTCGAGCTGACTTGACACTCCCCATGCCCGAATATAAATTATGATATAAAAAACTGTGCAGCGCATCAACATAGCGCTGTGCTCAATTAGACTGGAGTGCGTGGCTTCCTCCAGCAAGAGGGAACAATCACCGACCGTCCAAAGCGCACCCGGACGTTCCGCGATCTCGTGTTCCTGACCCTGTAAGCCCCAGCGACCCACTCCCTCTCCGGTACCTACAATGGGTTGTGTAGTAAGCCTAAGACCAGCGCGCTGTGAACGGTTTGTGATCATTCCCTCTGGCTGGATGAATTTTACACATCCATGCACAACAGCTAGGGGCCTGACGCAGCTGCAGCCGTTTCAAAACGACACTCGTTTTGTTTTATACAGTTTTTTTCAGTCGCTAACAAGCGTTTGTCCAATCAGTTGTCACATTTTCAAAACTCCAAACACAGTTAGCACAGCATCGGTCTTTTGTGGCCATACCATTCACACATTTCATGTCGTTTTCACACAATACGCAGTCAGTGAACACATTTCCACAATGCTTAAATTTTCTTAACAGACAAGCTATACCTCCCAACAAAATTATGGATTATTTTTGTAGTATTTACGAATGTTAACACACACCATCCCACAATAGCAAAAACAATATTCCAAACCTTAGATACAGTATAAAAACCTCTGTTTCTGCAATGATATCAGTATGAAAACAATATATCTTGGCTGATAAACAAACGTTTAAATAATTGACACACAGCTGATTTATGTTGGGTAAATTGGGCCAACCACAGCTGATTCCAGTCTGGCTTAGTGGCAGGGTTTTTTTCTTCTATTACATTGACACATATATAAAAGGAGGACTTTGAGGAGTGATGTGTTTGGAAACAGAAAAAGACAAACACTGTAATGTCTGGACGAGGAAGAGTAAGAGCAAGGGGCCCAGGGAGAAGAGCAGGCCCAGTGAGAGGTGCAGGAGCAGTGAGAGGAGCAGGACCAGGGAGAGGAGCAGGAGCAGTGAGAGGAGCAGGAGCAGGGAGAGGAGCAGGACCAGGGAGAGGAGCAGGAGCAGTGAGAGGAGCAGGAGCAGGGAGAGGAGCAGGAGCAGTGAGAGGAGCAGGAGCAGGGAGAGGAGCAGGAGCAGTGAGAGGAGCAGGAGCAGGGAGAGGAGCAGGCGCAGGGAGAGGAGCAGGAGCAGTGAGAGGAGCAGGA
>NC_060159.1:698507-702178 GCF_021292245.1 Micropterus dolomieu | reverse complement strand
AATAATGATCAAGAGCTTGCCATTGTAGAAATAGTTGTTGCAAACAATGCAATAAAACTGCGTGAAATTCAGACTAGAATTGTGGAGGACCATGAGATGTTTGATAACATCGATAGCATCAGCCTCACAACCATTACGCGGACATTGTCTAAACACAGAGTGCGGATGAAGCAGCTCTACACTGTTCCCTTTGAGAGGAACAGTGAGAGTCAAGGAGCTACGACGACAATATGTCCAGGTATAGTGTATATTCAATTCAATGTCCAGTTCTATAAGCTTTGCACTTTGCAAGTAGGTAACCTACACAGTAATAGGTTACAGTACAGTATGGATTACAGTAATGACATGATTTACATAAACTTTGTTTCAGAGAGTTTTGGAATTGGAGGCCAACCAGGCCCCTCATGAATTCATTTACATAGATGAGACAGGATTCAATCTGGCCAAAAGGCGTCGACGTGGACGAAATGTGATTGGAAAAAGGGCCACAGTTGATGTGCCAGGACAGAGAGGGGCAAACATTACCATGTGTGCAGCAATTGCAAATGCAGGATTACTCCTTCACAGATGTCAGGTTGGACCCTATAATACTGAGTGCATCCTTGCCTTTCTCAATGATCTCCACCAGCGCCTGGTTCCAGAGCAGGATCAGAAGGGTGAAAACATGAGGACCTTTGTAATTACCTGGGACAATGTGGCTTTCCATCATGCGCAAGCAATAACAACATGGTTTGACTGGTAAGTCTTGGGTGAACTTCTTCTTTTCAGCATGGAGGTGGAAGGTTTATGACCATCAGCCACATGACCAGATGTCCCTCCTTGAAGCCCTGGATGCTGGCTGCAGGGACATCACAGTTCAGGATTGTCAAGGGTGGATCCGACATACCAAGCGGTTTTATCCCAGGTGCATCGCCTTGGATAATATCAGATGTGATGTTGACGAAAACATGTGGCCTAACCCTGAAGATCGCAGAGATTAGATACAGCAATGTTGTGCTTTTTTTTTTTTTAGTTCCCCCAATTTTTATCTGGACTTTTTGCTGTTGTTGTTTTGTTCAGAATGGTCTTGTGTGTTTCACGGATATTTTGTTCACTGTAAGAAATACTGTAAAACTTTTTCTGTTCTATCATACCGTGTTTCTACTGTACCTCCTGTAGTAAACAGTAAGGGAAAAAAAAAAAACGGATTTGCTTTTTACTTGAATGCTTTTGAATGTGAACATTACTGTGGACATACAGTTACCAACCAAGAAATTTAGTGTAAAAACGGTGGATTGCATGTTTTGCATGCAAATACCTGTAAAACTGAAACATAAAAGTCTATGTAGTTTTTGTAATGTCAACAATAGCCAGTATTTTGAAACCTGGTGTACTTTGATTGACTGCATGTACTTTGTGAAGTGAAAACAAGTGTCATTCTTTGACAGAATAATTTCATTTTGAGTCAGATTTCCAGTGTTTTGGTAAAGATAGTGTGTGCAGAGAAAAATGTGTTATATTTTGAAATGAAGAGTTAGTATATATTTAACAAAATGTGTTTTTGAGAAGAAAATTATCCATTTGGCCAATTGTGTTTTGTAGGTGTGAGTCTGTGTTAAGAGTTTAGAAAAAGTATCTGAAGTATGGGTAAGCGCTTGTTAGCGACTGGAAAAAACTGTAAATCCAGCGCACCCCTTTCCTTCACAGCTGAGGCTCTCATCCCTCCCTAAGAGGTGTGTTCAGTGTTGCTTTACCTGATCGGTTTCCACTGTGTCTGCGTCTTCTAATGTGATAGCGATTTAGAGTTTTCTCACCGTTGGTTTCTGTCACTGCATCTCTCAACAAAACAAGATGCTTTTATTTCAGCGTTCTGTAACGTAACTTCGTCAACTCGAATAGTTCATCTGTCACCTGCTCTGCTCCCCTCCGTGTACACACACACACACACACACACACACACACACACAGTGACCCATCTGTCACTTGGGGGAAACTGCGCTGCTGTCGTCCTCTTGCACACTAGATGCTGCTTAAAGTTAATGTTGGATTATTGTTTCTTATTTCATGGGCTATTTGGGATTTTTGAGTAATCTAGTAGCCTAGTTTTTAAAAAAAAGTATTACATTTCAGTAGCTTATGTTTCCTAAGGCAATGAGTAATCCTGTTAAATAATTGTGATAAATTTGGTGAAGAGCGCATTATGACTTGTTTAGGACTCAAAACTCAAAGTTTAAGACTTGGACTTGACTTGGACTTGTTGGTCCTTGACTTGAGACTTGACTCGGACTTGTAAAACGATGACTTGGTCTCACCTCTGGACCCCCCAGCAGTCACACAGAGTTTAGCAAAAACGGTAGAGGAAACCACAGCTGTAAGGTAGTTTTAATATTCCTGTTATATTGTAAGGTTTTAACTTAAATCAAGAGACATCTATCTCGTGATGTACGGAAAAATCTGGTTGTGTGAAATATAGGAAAAATTAAACAGAAGTAGTAGGGGACTGTTGTTGCTTTATTATTATTATTATTATTATTATTATTATTATTATCATATTAGATATTAAATGCTTAGTGTACAGTAAAGTTGTTGTTACAGTGCTTGCTTTTTTATTTGCTTTTATTTTAAATAATCATGCCGTGGGTGTTTCGCAATACCAGCAAGAACATTAGATACTATTATTTCAGATTCTATGAGTATAGGCGCATCCCTCTAAGGCTATCGGGCTAGCGGGTTTATCCCTCGCGGGCATTCACAGCAATGAAGGCTTTGTCAGCGCCCACCAGCAGGATGGGCCACAACCACGGTCTCACCCTGTGTAGAAGTAGACGTGAGACCTGGTATTCGGCTCCCAGATATCTTTTTCTTCAGCCACTGAGAGAGCCAGTGAGGCCCATAGCTTAGAGGGCTGTACCTAGAATCTGGAGTTACAGTACATAATTAACGTTATATTTCGTATAGGCTTCGCACTCTAAGGCTATCGCTATGGCGTTAGAGGGGAGGCAGGGTGAGTCTGTGCTTACTGGGTCCATATGCTACCACCAAGTACAGACACACCTGCCCAGACCATAATAAAACAGTCCCTGCCACTGTAACAGTACAGCTGCAGACAGAGAAGGGCTAACACAAGCAGCATGACTCCCTGCACCATCCGGCAACTGGGATGCACACTGTATGTACACAGATGATAATCACTCCGTAGTGAGTCGTAAGAAACGGGAGACATTTTGCCAATAAATGTAGATGTAAGAGCACATGAAAGACCAAGGGGCTGTTGTGTCGTCCACCGGAGGAAGAGACAACTGTGCTGACAAAGGAAGACTTTTCTCTGTAGTGCACAAACAGGCACTGGAACGGCACCACGTAGCCGTGTGCACAATATAATAGATAGTATATAAAATAAAGATAGAAAAAACGGACAGAAGAGATGGAACACTTGCCAGATTAATTACCCTCAACCTGAAGGAGCTTGTAATGCTCCCTGGGCGTGAAGGCTGGGAGACTTGCACATAGATGGACTGTTAGCCAGATTCAATCAACTACGCTCAACCTTTGGACTAGGTAATACAGACTAGTCCAAAGGTAGTTGGTTGACAAAAACCTGCCTCTTAGACCCCATCCCGACTAGGCTGCTTAAAGATGTTTTACCCTTAGTCAGCACCTCTATACTAGATATGATCAATCTATCTTTATCA
>NC_060159.1:697674-698487 GCF_021292245.1 Micropterus dolomieu | reverse complement strand
AGTATAGGCGCATCCCTCTAAGGCTATCGGGCTAGCGGGTTTATCCCTCGCGGGCATTCACAGCAATGAAGGCTTTGTCAGCGCCCACCAGCAGGATGGGCCACAACCACGGTCTCACCCTGTGTAGAAGTAGACGTGAGACCTGGTATTCGGCTCCCAGATATCTTTTTCTTCAGCCACTGAGAGAGCCAGTGAGGCCCATAGCTTAGAGGGCTGTACCTAGAATCTGGAGTTACAGTACATAATTAACGTTATATTTCGTATAGGCTTCGCACTCTAAGGCTATCGCTATGGCGTTAGAGGGGAGGCAGGGTGAGTCTGTGCTTACTGGGTCCATATGCTACCACCAAGTACCACCGGAGGAAGAGACAACTGTGCTGACAAAGGAAGACTTTTCTCTGTAGTGCACAAACAGGCACTGGAACGGCACCACGTAGCCGTGTGCACAATATAATAGATAGTATATAAAATAAAGATCGAAAAAACGGACAGAAGAGATGGAACACTTGCCAGATTAATTACCCTCAACCTGAAGGAGCTTGTAATGCTCCCTGGGCGTGAAGTCTGGGAGACTTGCACATAGATGGACTGTTAGCCAGATTCAATCAACTACGCTCAACCTTTGGACTAGGTAATACAGACTAGTCCAAAGGTAGTTGGTTGACAAAAACCTGCCTCTTAGACCCCATCCCGACTAGGCTGCTTAAAGATGTTTTACCCTTAGTCAGCACCTCTATACTAGATATGATCAATCTATCTTTATCAACAGGCTATGTACCACAGTACTTTAAAGTAGCTGTAATTAAACCTCTT
>NC_060159.1:674491-697574 GCF_021292245.1 Micropterus dolomieu | reverse complement strand
CAAGATATTTCTCAGTTTTGTCTTAGTGACCCCACTTAGGGGTTATTTTACTCAAGTACTTTACTTACGTCAAATGTTGAGGTTGAGTATTTTCTTTTCAGGGGGTGTGTACTTTTACCCAAGTTACTGAGAAAAATTAAATAAATTTTGACATTGAAAATAATGCAATTTCAAATGTCATGCTTTCCAATTGGTTTAGGTCACAGCCAGCATAACTGGAACACCCAATACTTTGACATGATGTTTAGAGGACTGAATGCACGCAAGAACTGAGATACAACATGTATCTGTCATACAGAATGAGCACTTTTACTTTTGATACTTAAGTACATTCACTATGGAATACTTTTACACCTTTTACTTGACTTTAATTGTGGATATGGTATTTCTCCTCTTTTAAGTAAAGGAAGATTGTATTCTATTTAAAGACAATCAGTCATTCACTGTTAATTTTAGCTGGATGGCGCAGCGGCAGTGTTGCCCTTTGCACAGAAGGAGTGGGGTTCAAATCCAGCTCAGGCCCTCCAGCACAGTTCTCCAAGAACAGACAGTAGTGTGATACAATCAAGCACACAAACAGCTCCCAAATTTTTAGGAGCAATAGGCAAGACATTAATGAACTCAAAAAGATACAATGATGAGATCTCATCTCTTACTTTCATTTATCCTGTTGTAATCTCAATTCAGTATCCATTTGTCTTACCTAAGTCTCAAAACTTCAATCTCTCTTCACCTCATCCTTTTCTCCTAAGGGGTTTTAGGAGCAACAATTCAGATTAGAGTGATCTCAAAAGGATGTACTATTTAGATCTTAGTGTTTTCTCAAGAGTTAAAGAAAAGACTATTCTGAGCAAAAGTTTTTTCCTCTGAGCACATCTGACCACAAACCGGTGATTTTTAATCACTCCCCTGTCCATTTCCTAAACCTCGTTTGCCAGATTGCTATACTCCCACTCCCAACTCTCCCACTGCTAGGCAATTTTAGTACTTCTGATATCACAGAACAAATTCTTAGTTTCTTCATCAACAAGGTTGACAGATCCTCTATTTCACCTACTGATCATGCCCCATCTGTGTTGGTTCCATGCTGTGCATCTCTCAGTTGCTTTGAGCCTGTGACCCTATCAACACTGAAGGAAATAATCCCTGACATGGCATACTTCTGCCCCTATAGACATTGTTCTCTTGCATCTCTTCAAAGAGGTGTCAGACACTGTTGGTCCCAGTCTTTTATCAGTAATAAATAGCTCTCTTCTAAATGGCACTGTGCCATCCAGTTTCAAACATGCTGTGCTTTTATTAAAAAACCTAATTTAGACCTACTGATTTTAATAATTTTATGCACATTTCTACATTTTCTTTGATGTCTAAAATACTGGAGAAGGTCATCCTTTCTCAGTCCTCTTCATTTTAAATGAAAACAATCTGCTCGACAACTTCCCATCTGGTTTGAGAGAATAGAGACTGCACTTATTAAAGTACTGAATGATTTGTTGCTGTTCAGTAACTGGAAATGGTGCAGTTTTACTCTTACTTGACTTTAGTGCTGCCTTTGATACTGTCAATCATGACATCTTCCTGGATCACCACCAGCATAGGGTTGGTACCTGGGAATAGCATTACACTGGTTCAACTCCTGTTGAAAGACAGGACCAGCAGCCTGTTGCACCAGCAATACGTAAGTTCTACCTTAAGTTAGGGTGCAAAGTCCACACTAAACAATACGTTGAAACTAGTTAGTTTGAGACTCAAGTTGTGTCGATGTTTGGTGGCACCACCGAGACGTAAGGTTCATCTTAGCTACTCTGGCGTAAAGTCCATACTAATCGCAGAAAATGAAGTTTACGCATCCCATGGCCAGTCAGTGAACAGCACTATTCTAGAGCATTTCTTACGTTTTTTTCGCCCGTTTGTCTCTCTCTATTGTAAAGAAAAAGAAAAAGAAAAAGTCGCAATCACAATTCTGTCCGCTACTTAAAGCCTTCCTCCAGTGTATTTTGACATTTCTATGATATATGATATTTCCTTACAATGTTGATTACCCACATAGTTTGCCAAATATTTGTTTACAAATAGCTTAATTTTATGCTCAAAGTTGCAAAAATTGCTTAGTTGTTAAAATGGGGTGGTGACGTATGACTATAGTAATTCCATAAGTCATACGTCATTCTCCAAGCTTGAGCAGGCGCGTTAAAAAACTGTCACGCCGTCACACCGCGTTAAGTCTGAGAACATCCTTGTGAGCTCAATTTATCATGTCATTTACTTATAACTTACAGTAGGTATGTCTCTCTGTGTCTGATTGTTGGTTTGTCTTTCTAGTTTAGTTAGCTAAGTTAACTAAGTTGTAGTTAGCCAGGTGTAGTTAGCTAGCATAGTTATTGCAGAAAGTTAGCTAACAGAGGCTCTTCATTTTATTTTTTAGTTTCCTCCTCTTGGTTATTGTGCTGTTCATTTTCATCATGGTATTTGTGCGTGCGGTGTTGGAGGACAGATGGCAGAAAACGCGTCGCACTTTCACCTGCCACCGTCTTATACACAGTCTGCAACATGCATTTTACTGACGGCCGTTTTACCACTGCATCGGCGGAGGCTCCCCCGCGGTAAAGTAAGCGCACCATAAAAGTAGTGATAGTTATCGTGTGCAGTGCGTGACAGAACCATCGACTGTATGATTGATAACAGCTGATATGCGCACATTAGTTTCTATTATGGGTAAGTAATAGCTACTCCTGCCAGACAGTAAACTGTAACGTTATTAAACTTTACAGTGTAGTGATGTTAACATAGCATATCGTTATCGGACACTCCAGCCGGTAATTTTTTGGTTGTCATGGTAATGTATTACGACCGACTATTAACCACACCCCCATTGTCTGTTTGAGAAAGAACGTTCACCAAAAACGGCAGTTAAAAGTAGCTGGAGGGGGCTTTAAGCACCAGGGACAGCGCCATGGGTTTATCAATACCATTTGATTACAGCATTGGTAATAACAAGGTCGGCATCACATACAATCTGAGCGTTGATTGAGTGGTATCCCTTCCTGTTTACAAAGTCATTCTCATTGATTTTGGGTCCCTTGATTCTGATGTGCGTACCATCTATGCAGTCAAGTATGTTGGGGAAACCGGCTATCTGGTAGAGCTTCTGACGGGTCATATTTTGTTGCTCGGGCTGAGTTGGAAACTTAACATAGTCATTAAAGCGCTGACATAATGATAGTGCAACTGCTCTTATTGTTCTACACACAGTAGATTTATGCACTTGAATTGAATCACCAACCAAGTTTTGAAATGATCAGTAGCAAAACATCTTAGTGCCAGACACACTTGTAGGGACGCACTGAGGGCACCGTTTCTGTCTGTGTCATGTTGCGAGTCAACTGCCAGAAGGTCGGTAATCCTCAGTATCTCCGTGCGTGTAAAACGAAAGTGTGAGTACAAATCAATATCATCATAAATGTCCAAGGGGTGTAATCTATCATGGCATCCGGCATAATTTGCTCCTCCTCATCCAAGTTATCCCTCCTTTCAAAACGATGCGCCATGACAACCGCTCGACTATTTTATGACGGACTTTACACCTATTAAGGGCTAGGTGTAAGATTTAAGTTGTAACTTGTGTCTACGTTGGACGTATTTCAGCTGGTGCAACCCTTAAAACGTTAGTAGCACGTAAACTAAGTTAGAAATTACATTCAAACTAGGCTAAGTTTGAACTTACACATGGTTGGTGCAACCCAGTGCAGGGTTCTCATTTATAAACGGTGCATACGAGCAAAACAGGGCTGGAAACCTGCGTACGCCACTTCGCAAACAAAGGTTGTGATCTATAAAAAACAAACTTGACGGGACAATGTGCGTCCTGTAAGTAAACTCTGAACCATGTGTACGCATATAAAAAGGAGAAATGAGAAACGGCGACTTACATGGCAGAAGGATGAAACTGTTTGAAATGAATAGGCTTACTACTGTGTAAAATAAATGGAAATATTACCTCTGAGTAGTATAGGCTTAAAGCCTATACCTGGAGAGTAAAACGGTTTACAGTTAATGATAAATAATTCCAGTAGTGCTGACCCCAAATAGTAGAATATTCAATGCTTCGATGGGCGGAGCCTGATTAGACTGTCAATCTCACAGTCGAATCTTCGCAGTGGGGTTATGAAAGTAAAATGATACCATTTTGGCTATATAGGGGAGCTCAATGTCTTATTTTTCATAGAACTACTGGTTTTTAGCATATTATGATACAAATTTCAACATATAATGCTGTAAATAAAAATGTGAAAAGAAAGAAACTTTCAGTAAATATTTTTAAAGAGCGTGAATAAATCCACAATTTTAACACTAACCTTTAAGATAGGGGGCATCGGTGCACTTCAGCGTGTGTGTGTGTGTGTGTGTGTGTGGGGTAGACGAGGGAGGGAGACCAACGGCTGTTCATCGGATCATTAATCACCATTGATGAACCACAGAAAGAATATTACATCGTTTTTAAACAGTTGGAATAGAACAGCGGTGCTACACAAGACCATTTAATGGCAGGTGAGCAGAGAGAAAATTGTCAACAATAATGATTCGACTATGTCAACTATAGGCAAGACTTTACAATTCTGATTCGACTATGTAAATCCTTAGTCAGGAACTACAGTGAAGACGCACGATTGAGCCACGTCTTTTTCCTCTTCTGCGGCGCTTCACAGCCCGCACAACAGCGAAAATGTCCAATAATTCCACTGATGACGTGAGAAAAGCCGGAGATAAATCCACTGGAGTTGTTCCCCTGATGTTCATGAGCTCTTCTCTGGTGAAAGAACTCTGGGAATCACAGCCGAAAACTGAATTAACACACAAAAACAAAACAAAACAAAGCGCACCTAACATGAGGCAGCTATACACTGCACCATCTTGCCCAGGTGCTTTTAATTGTTTTTAAGACCTTGCACGGATTGGCTTCACTGTGTATTTGAGACCTCCTCACACTTTATCACTCTTCCATTCCCGTTATATCGTCAAGCCAGCTACTTTTAGCAATTCCACCGGCTCAACGGAAAACAAAGGGTGACTTTGCCTTTTCAAGTCTTGTCTTAAAACGTTTTTTTATTCTTTGGTATTCGAGTCAGTCTAGTCACACTTATCTGTCCTTGTTGCTTCATATTTCTATTGTTATTGCTGTATGTTTTTTATCTGTTCTTTTAATTGCATGACTTTGTACAGCACTTTGTTCAATTTAATGTGCTTTATAAATAAATTGACCAGTATCTTCAGGTCCAGTTGCCCTTGATTTAACATTCCTTGGAAACAGGGAGAGCTGAATGGACATGTATTAGATTACAGTTTGTACAACTTGGCAAGATAAAATTAGATATAAACTTTTTAGGATTAGGATATTAAGCAACATCATGACCTCAGCTCTGTAGTTTGACCAGCCCAATATCCTAGGAATAGCATTCATATTGGCTGTTCACAGCATCCTTCGTGTATCTTGTTGCATCTACAACTGTATTTTATGTGTCTAATCCAGTCAGCCACAACATAGGTTCAAATAAGCTGACTTTTTTTTTGTTGCACACAGGAGGCCAATAAAGCACAAGAGGGATCTATCCAAGCCTACAGACCATGTGTGTCAAATCTCACATTTACCAAGCATCTGTGCTGCTGCATGTAATTAATCTGTTACTGAGCCTCCACTAGTGCTAGCACTAAAACAGGCCGACGGGTCAGTGAGTCACCGTGTGTTTAGAGTGCAACATCATTATTGGAAAGAGTGAATAAAATAACACGATGGAGATTAGAACTGTTGATGGGTCGGTGTGTGTCCTTACATGCCCCAGCCCTTTGGAAGAAATGGAATGGTTTCACGTAGACGGAGCACAGACACACACACACACACACACACACACACACACACACTCTACCTTCATCTGACTGTAGACACACCCAGTGTCTCAGATTCGGAGAGTGAGCTGACATTAATAATTACAGTATTTTTGATAGTAGCAGAAGGAAATGTCCAACGGGGTAATTGCTGCTGTCTCTCTCATGCAGAGGTAATGTAAGACTCTCGCCGTCTTCTGTTATTCATCTAGTGTGGAGTGTGGCTGCTTGTAAAGTCCTCCTACCCGAACATGACTTTCAGGCTGGCATGCTAATTGAAAACAGCACTGTTCTCCTGCTGTCCTGCCTTTCCAACACCAATAACACATACAGACACACACACACACACAATCAAACCTTCTCCCTCACTCAACACACACTACGCAAGTGTATGCTGTAATAGCTTGAAAATAGCATTGTTTGCTGCACAGTAAACCTGTTCTTTATATCTAGTGTAGCAAATTTAAATATAGAGACTGTGGGTTCTCTGCCCCACAATGTGTGTATTTAATCTGGCCGGTGTGGAGACAGGAATGCTGTTTTAAATGAAAAGACACATATAAACACATAGGAGTTGACTGGCAACAAGCCCGACACGTCTGTCCAGCCAAAACAAGATGAGGTGACAAACAGCTTCTACTTAGTTTCTTCTGAGGTCTGTTGTTTTTGTTTTTCACAGTGTCACACAAATCAAACTGTCAGAATGTAGAAAATTCCTTTAAGAAATCGTAAAAAAAAAATAGAGTTTGCCTAGCCACACCATGGGTTTATGGTACACGTTACAGCTATTAAACCTACATGTTTTACTAATCTGTAATTTCCAGTTTTGCTCTCTGGTTGCCATTTTTGTGAACACATGTATTTTGTCTTTTCTGGGAAAACAGTTTTATGAACTAAGATAAAATCTTTTTCTAAAGTGTTGACACAGAAATGTGCATGGAAGCTAATACAGCTAGAACACAGGTTAAAACAAAGATTACAACATTAGAAACAATGTAAAACACAGTGGATATTGTTTATCAGTCTGTTTATTTCTCTTTTTTTAGTTATTAAACCATAGCTGCAAACTCACTGTACACATAACTCAAATAAAAAACACAGGAATGCTGACCTGCGCTCAGTGGGACAGACAGCAACGTAGCTGATAGTCAGAGCTAGCCAGCCATGGGACTCTCTGTGTCTTCGCTGGAAAGACAGGAAGTCTGCTGGAGCTTTGACCGTCACTAGAAGCACATTCATGACCTTCTGTGGGAGCTACTGTGTGGGCACCTGTGTTGTTGATGAGTGAGTGTCAGCATACAGCCATAACCTTGTTGTTTATTGCAGTGAACATAACCATTAGCAGGCACTACGGATCTTGTTAAGCACTGTATATAGCAGTTATCGTTACCCATGTCTTGTGTTTACTGCCTCTGTAGGTCAACATTTAACAGAGGAGAGGAAGAGCCAATTCCGTCACTGTTAGGGAGGGGCCAGAAAATTGGGCTTTCAAATCCAAATCCACAGCTCACTTTCTCTGTGATCATTCATTTTAAATGTCAGTATAGCTGATCCAGAGTAGAGATGTTATTAGTTGTCTGTATTTTTGATTGTTCTTATCAGATTACTTTGCAATCATTTAAATAATATTACAAAGAGTATGGCCTAGACCTTCTCTATATAAAAAGTGCAATATTATTTTCCTCTGTTATGAAGTGGCACCACAATATAAATAAATTTGAATTGAAGTGATTTTGAGTTTGGCCATATTAATACCTTGTACCTTGTACTAAAGATCAGTAGAGGTGATGATGGAGGTTTTACCAGCTGGGCCTCGGCAGAGGAACTGAGCCATGTCTGTCACCAGAGGAGGTTGACTAAAAGTGGCTGAATTTACTTGAGCTCTAACAGTTGCAGTAGCAGCCCTGCTGTCCAACATAACGACAGCCGGGAAGCCAGGAGCAAACTGGTAGAGCTCACACATTTTCAGTGTGTCATCAGTGCCTGGTTGAGACAGAGCTAGTGCTGTCAGTTTCACTGTGGACTGTTAGTTTTGGATGGACTGTGTTGTCGACATCACTGCAGAGGGAGTGCCAGCATGTGTGTCTTCAAAGTACAACTTCTAACAAAAACCAAAGCACACTCACAACTCCATCGGTTGTCACAGTCATTCCAGTAATATCACAGCACTAATGTGCCATTATGATTGTGACCTCAGTTAAATATTGAAATGACAATAAATAAACAATTAAAGAAGTGTGCATATTATCTGCCTGGTTGTTTTTAAATTTATTACAGGCAGGGGTGTAGTGGGACTAAAATTCAGCCTAGGAATTTGAGACGGAGAGGCCTTTTATGCGAGCTCCCTTTAGGGGAGAAAGATTTTTTGCTGTTATTTTAATACTTAGTGTTTTGACCTTCTCCTCCTCATGCTGCTCCTCCTGTTCCTCCTTTTTACTACTCTTCATCAACATGACTGTCGTCATCACCCTCCCTTTCCATCACCTCTACCCACCGTAACATCTTCAGCGTTAACATTGTGGTGGGCTGCCACAAATAAATGGTCGTATGGGAAACACTGATGTTGTCTTTATGTGATAACACATTGCAAACTATTGTTTATAATATATATATATAAATTATATATATATATATATATATATATATATATATATATATATATATATATATATATATATATATATATATATATTTATTAATATATATCCCTATACATAAATGCATATATAAATAATGTCAGTTGGGAGTATAATAAATGCATTAGCCTTACTTATCGTGCATCTGTGCCTGCCACAGCAACCTTTCCACCAAGAAAGAGGTCGGTCAATTTAGCGCATTTAGCTGCCTCTTATGCCAACATTTCTTTTGCACCACACATTTCTTTTTCTTCTTTCTTTCTTTTTGCCATATTTACCGTCTCTGTTAAAGTTGTCACACAACCCTGGGCTGAGTTCAACCCTGGGTTGTGGACCAGCCGTTCAGGAATCTTCCCAAACTTCCCAATGGTTAGACCGCCCCTGATTACAGGATCAGAATTTAATATTTTAATTACAACTAAATGTTCTTATAGAGCAGCAACAGTTCAGATTACAACAGCAAAGTCACTATATAAACTCAATATCCCACCACAACACTAAGTGACGTTTAGAATTGAAGATTGAAGAGCCTTGTGTTTCTGGGTTGACTGTTTGCTCCTGCCCTAATGTGTTTTATCTGTGTCTTGTTGTCTCTGTCTCACTTTTGTCTAGTTGCTAGTTTATTGTTTCAGAAGTGCTTCACCCAGCAGTTTCCAGTGTCTTGTATCTCACCAGTTTTCCTCAAGCCACTCCTGTGTTTTGGATTTACTCATATGGGATTTATGGTTATTTTCCTGTGTGTCTTTTGATTACTGTATCTTGTTTTTGGACTGCCTCACTTCCACTTGTCATCTGGATTTATACTCTTTTGATTTTGGACTTTCATCTTTATGTTTGGATTATGAAAAATGGTAAACAGAAATAAACTATCATTAATGGAGCAGTGCTGAGGATGAATTAGAGTTTAAGAGTCTGATAGCTTGGGGGAAAAAGCTGCTCTGCAGTCTGGTGGTGTGGCAGCGGAAGTTCTTTATCTCTTCCCAGAAGGCAGCAGGGTGAACAGGCTGTGGCTGGGTGGGTACTGTCAAAGTCCTTTTAGGCAAGTCTTGCCACTCGGCAAGACCTGGCTCCTATCTAAATGAATGGGGAGAGAGCCAGAACTGCACTTATACAGGTCATTGGGACATAAAAACTACATGAGTGGATCGGCATTAAAATCTGATAATAATCGCTGAAAAAGTTTGACAACTTTGCCCCAAAATAATTTTTCCCGATCGGTTCTACTTCTACTAAGCATGCGTCACCACTTCCGCGCATGTGCAGTAGAAGTGATACAGACCCTTACGTCAGTGGAACCACATGATTGGCTGAAATATGATTCCCGCTTTGGCTGTTAAAAGCAGATGATTGGCTTTCTAGCGGGAGGGGCGGGATAACCGCCATCTTTGCCGTTACGGGCTTTCCCGATAGAGTTGTACTGAGGATGTGACTGAGTGGCATGTCTCCTCTATTGGCTATTCCGCCAGTGTATGAGTGAGTGTGAATGTTAGTTTCCGTTTGAGCACTTAGGCTCAGTGTATGAATGTGTATGACTGGTGAATGCAGATGTAGTGTAAAAGCGCTTTGAGTGGTCGAAAAGACTAGAAAGGCGCTATACAAGTACGGAGCATTTACTCTATATTGTCTCTGATACTGTCCTTTAGTATCCTTTGGGCTCTGTAGGCACCTCACCGATATCACTGATGCTCAGGAGATGGATACGAATGATTTTCTGAGCAGTTTTAATCACCCGCTGCAGAGCCCTACGGTCCTGGGCCGTGCACATCCCATGTTAGTGATGTTTTCAGTCAGGATGCTTTCTATTGCTCCTATGAAAAGCTGACTAGAACTTGCCGTGGGAATTTGTCCTTCTTAAGCTTCCTCAAGAAATACAGTTGTTTCTGAGCTTTCTTCACCAGCGCGGAGATGTGAGCTGACCATGTCAGCTTCTCTGTGATGCTGATTCCCATCACAACTATTCACCTGCTCCACCTCAGCACCACTGATGTAGACAGGAGTGTGTCTTTATCTCCTTCCTATAATCAATGATCAGCTCCTTGGTTTTGCTGACATTGAGCAGCAAGTTGTTCTCTGAGCACCACTCTACAAGATTATCAATTTCCTCCCGATATCAAGTCTCATCGTTGTCTGAAATCCGGCCGATGGTGGTGGTGTCGTCCGCAGAACCTCTGCGGTCTCCTTGGCTGAAGGCAATTTGGACAGAGACATAAGATGAACATATTTACTGAACCTGTTGACAATGGTGAGGATGAGCGTGTTACCCTCCGACTGAGACAGGCCTAAGACAAAGTCCAAGGCCAGATGTGACCGTGGCTGGTGGTCTGACGGCAGGGGGTGCAGGAGGCCAGAGCTGGGTTGGTTGGAGCAATTATTACTGGTGTACACTGGGCAGGCTACCACAAATGCCTTAGTATCATCTCCCATGGTGGGTCACCAGAATCACCTGTGCAGAAAAGCTAAAGAATGAGATACTCCAGGATGTCAAGTTAGACGCATGAGCCCAGATAAGTACAGCAGATCTGACAAATGTTGGAACAAACAGACCACCGGGTGGGGTGTTATCTGGATCTGGCTACTGTTGTGGAGAGGCTCAGACCTCCACCTTGTTCCTCCAGGTTAAAGCCCAGACGACACAGGAACTGTGTCTGGAAGGGACGAAGACTCCTCGCCTTTGCTGAACAATGGAGAGAGTGCATCTGGCTTAACATTGCAGGACCCGGGCCTGTGGTTGATTCTGAAGTGGAAGGGAGCAAAGAACAGACCCACCTAGCCTGGCGGTAATTCAACCATTTAGCTGAACAAATGTTCTCAAGGTTCTTATGATCAGTCCATACCTAACACTTTTATTTACAGCATTATTTGTTGATATTTATATCATAATAGGCTGTATATCAACTTATTGGGAGAAAACCAGTAGTCAGTAATCAGATATTGAGCATCCCCCATATCACAAAAATGGTATGATCCTCGTTTCATAACGCTGCTGCGAAGATTCAAAGGTGAGATTAGCAGCTCCTCCCATCAAAGCATTGATCATTGCACATGTTTTAATCAAAGAAAGAGCATCAATTTATAAAACAAAACATCTCTTTATAAAATAATGTGCTTCACATCTGAGCTTCACATTATAAAATAAAGGAAACATTCCATCCTTTAGTGCTTCACATTTATAAACATAACTGTGTTGTTGCAATACAGGCAAAGCTTATGGAACTGCTTGACAAGCTAGGTCTATGTGTTTGTCCATGCCAAGTTTTCCATCTTTCACAGACATCTCAGTTGAACACACTCAGGGCCTTTTGTTTTTTAATTAAACCTTTATTTAACCAGGCAGGACACTTAAGAACAACTTTCTTATTTACAAGGACGTCCTGGCAAGAGGGGAGTGAGGGTACCTTGAGGGTAGGGGGGAGTGGATAAAGGTTTAGAGAGACAACATTTAGTAAGGAATAGACAAAGCAATATCATACAGAGAAGATTAAAGAAGGGAACAAGAGAAAAGTACCGATACAATGAAGAAATAAACAATATAGGTCAACAGCCCCTCCAGTATTCATTAAGATCCACACCAGGTGTAAAGGGCTCTCTGGACACACAGTGCTAATAGGCAATCCATTATTCACTAAGCTCTGCTGATGGGTTTGCCAGGGGGTACAGGTGTGTGTAGGCTTGAATCTGCATTTCCATGGCTTGAGCCTGTCTAGGATCAAAATCCTAATCAGCCTGTAGACCTCTTTGGCTGGATGTGTATCCCATTGCTTCGAAAACTTTGTGAAGGCAAGGTTGAATGCATTGTGGAGACTGTCAAACATCTCTTCTCTCTTGAATCTTCATCTTTCTCAGAAACTCATCTGTTTTGCTCCCATACACATGTTTTTGGTGTTCCATTCCACATGTATCCAGCAGACTGACGATGTTTGTGACTACAAAACTGTCTATACAAAGAAATATGCTCCACATGGTACTTCACTGCCTCATACCAGGTAATCTGGTGCCGCCCATGGTCGCATGCACACTGTTGGGCATCACGCCTTTCAGAACATACAATGAACCATAAGGAAAAATTAAGTATATTCTTTTTTGTAAAAAAAAATATATATTAAAAAAATTGTATTTTAATATCTAATAGGATAATTTGATAATTCTTAAGCATCTAATAATTCTAATTCCTACATGCTGTATCAAAAACTGTCCCCAACAACAGGGAATATTGTACAGAGGTGATTTTCAGCACCAGGACCAGGATTCTCCCTAAGTGCTGAAAAAAAAACTTGCACTATTGCGAGCATTTATAATTCGGCATTGATGTGGGAGTCGCTCTGCAGTTACACCACCAACACGCTAGTTGGTGGGGTTTCTGTGTTCCACTGTGTTGATTACTGCCGGCTGAGACAGCCAACTTCAGGTTTAGCACTCTGCTAATTTGAATAGGGATAAAATGATAATCGTGTGGGAAACTTTTCAAATGTTGTCGACCGAATAGATGAAATTCTGATGAAATTAGTCATTTGACAGGGGTTGTGACGCTCAAATTTTTTTTTTTCTGTTTGATAAGGAAAATAGGTGTATAAAAAATTTGCAATACAATACATAGACATCTTTGACATGATGTCAGAACTGTTACTACTTCACATTCTGTTGATCATGTTAGTTCAGTTTTTTTAATGTTTTAACCTAAAATTCTGGCTATGTCAGTACACATTGTAAATTTAAAATATTTGCTTTTAAATGCAGTAAACTGACAATGTATAGATTTTGACTTTTGGACTTACTAGTGAATTGAAACAATGAAACTCTGCTCTGAGTCTTGGATTACAGAGTCTATAAAGTCTTTCTTTGACTCTTTCTATTAGTAGCTCTGTTGTTAAATGACACAACATTCCTCTGTCCCACTGCCACAGCCAGCAGACATAGAACAAAGGGCAACATTTTAAATTTCTCCAAAACAAACAATAATAATTTCTGTTGTGGAACTTTTGGCTATAATTGTCTTTTATATCTTATTCCAAATCCCAATAATAGGTCTTAAAGGCAGAGAAGATAAGCAGGACTAGTACTGAAGGTGCCATGATGTGTCAGCTACAGAGGAAATGTTTTTACTATGATATCAATGTAGTGTAAAAAGTATGCACCAAATTTAATGTCAAGCCTTTTTAACACCAGTAACTCCACCATCAAACTTTCCTCCACGTTGGAAAATACCTGGCTGCACTCTTTAATAAAATGCATTTATGCAACCTTAAGCCATGGTTGAACAGTAATTCTCCCTTTCAGTAAAGTGGCCTCTGGCCATCATGACTGGAAGCTGTTGGCTTCATTCCCCCACTATTTGGTTTGGAAAATTCCATTCTGCAACAGGGAAATAGTACCAGATAAACGAAATCTAGACTCAGTTTATTCCTTTCAGCAACCGTCAAAAGTTTGACAACATGGCATATTAGCTAGCAACAGTCTTATAGTTCTGCTGGTGGGCTTTTTTCAACGTCAGATATTTGTATCCTGTGTGTGTGTGTGTGTGTGTGTGTGTGTGTGTGTGTGTGTGTGTGTGTGCGTGCGCGCGCGCTTAATTAGGTAGAAAATGCTTAGTGACAATTTGGATGGCTTAAGAACATATTACTATATGCAACAGCATTAACAACCTTTGACCCAGTAGGGCCAGGATTGGTATGTGGACTGTTCCCCTTTTGAAGACAAGTCAGCAAACTATGCAAAGGCCAATTAGCTCTAGTGAAGATTAGCATTTTGAACTTTGACCACACGTTTTATAAAGAGTGCTTGTCGTTCAGAGTAGGAAATTGGTCCCTACTGGTGCAAAATTCATCATTCATAAAATTTTTAGGCTTATAAGCAAAAATATCTCTCTTTTTTCACAATGTACTGTAAATAAATCTCTATATTTGTCCTAACATCCTCCCAGCAGGTGTGTGTGGTATTGTAAATAAAGTTCTTCTTTCTATATTAGTGCCACACAATGAAGAACAATTAGAAGACACTATGTAATATTATGAGCAATGAGTCAGGAGGCTGCTGCTCATTTTACTGTGTTGCTTGTGCATGGTCATTTTTGAAAAAGAAACAACAGGCTTTTTTTACTCAGATGTACTATTGTGTGCATTTGTCATTACAATGTCTGAGTAACTACTTTACTAGCAAGCACCACAATCAACAGGTATGATTAAATGATTTATTGATAAACAAACAGAAGATGTATGAAGCTTGCAGTAGCTGAATAGACATTCGAAAGCGTTGTGGGGAAGCTACGATAGGGAAATCCGCCATAGCGCCCAGGTACGACGGACCCCCAAAAAGCTTCCAGTTATTTGAGAGAACATTGGGTGATCTGGGATCTCGAGATCTTAAGTGTAGTGGTGGTACGCTTTGTAAGACCAGTGCGCTGGACGCTCGGGAATGACGCCACGGTAGCCTGAATGGTAGCTCAGATCCTGGAGGAGTGACCGAAGTAATGGATGGGAGAATACCTGGCGAGAGAGTACTTTGGTACTCTTTCACAAGATCTAGTAGCTTTTCGCAAGATCTAGCAGATTGGATTCTAGATTCTGGTTCTACCAGAATCAAGTAGCTACTAGACCGGTCTCGGACTTTGGTACTCTTTCACAAGATCTAGTAGCTTTTCGCAAGATCTAGCAGATTGGATTCTAGATTCTGGTTCTACCAGAATCAAGTAGCTACTAGACCGGTCTCGGACGCTGTAACCAGCGCAGTTGGTGCTTCCGCTAAGATGGACTTCAGTGGAGTGTGTTTTATAGCCACTGTGGGCATGTTGATGAAATGAGAAGTGGTGACAAGATCGAATGACAGGGAGGTCATGTTGTGCATGTTGTGACAGTGGCTGAGTTCTTCGAAGCTGGCCTGTAACCCGAGAGAGGGCTGTTGGTAGTAGAGTTTCGGGGACCATTCTGCTCGAAACGGCTTTTAGCTTAAAGTTAGCAAAGTTAGCTTGAAATTACTCTTAGCTCAAAAAAACTGCTAGCTAGCTCGAAGTTAGCTCGAAACGGCTCTTAGCTCAAGTTAGCTTGAAACTGCTTTTAGCTCAAAGTTAGCAAGTTTAGCTTGAAATGACACTTAGCTCAAAACAACTGCTAGCTAGCTTGAAGTTAGCTCGAAACGGCTGTTAGCTCGAAGTTAGCTCGAAATGGCTGTTAGCTCAAAGTTAGCTCGAAACAACTGCTAGCAAGCTCAAAGTTAGCTCGAAACGGCTGTTAGCTCGGGGTTAGCTCGAAGCGGCTGTTAGCTCAAAGTTAGCAAAGTTAGCTTGAAATGACTCTTAGCTCAAAACAACTGCTAGCTAGCTCAAAGTAAGCTCGAAACGGCTGTTAGCTCAAAGTTAGCTCGAAACGGCTGTTAGCTCGAAATGGCTGTTAGCTCAAAGTTAGTTCGAAATGCCTTTTAGCTCGAAGTTAGCTTGAAACAACTGTTAGCTAGCTTGAGACGGTTGTTAGCTTGAAATGACTGAGCTCGTAATGATTAAGAACTCAAAACAACTGTACTTAAGCGGTTAGCTTGTATGCTGCTAGCATCAGTTATAACAGAACTGGAGATGATTATTATTGAAACATAAGCGAAGAACAGCATGAAGTGCCTTTCCTTTTGAAACTGTTTGCGACAATGACTTTTCGGCTGGTTCTGTGTAATGGACCATCTTGTGCGGTCAGGTTAGTGGTTGATGGGAGCGGACGGTGGGCACCTACTGAAATCGGCTGCTGAGGTTGTTCGAGGTGTACGACTGGGGGTGCTAGCATCTCGGTGCTGGGGGCCCATATGGAACTCGCTGCTGTAGTTGCTAGAAGTGTCCAGCTGTGGCGCTGGCTGAAGGCCCCTAATGAAGCCTGCTGCTGTGGTGCTGGTATATCCAAGTGCTGGGTACCTGAAGCTACAGGAGCAATGTGGTTGTTCTGTGTTATATAGAGAGGCTTTGGAATTCTGGTGTTGGTTGACATCCTGTTTTGCTTTGGTACTGACTGTTCTGCTATCTTGAGATGGAGGTAATATGTGAACTGTCCCTTTAACTGTGGCGCTGACATCACGGCGTGCGTAATGCGCCACACGGAAAGGAACTGCTGTTGACAGAACTGAATGCATGGCATGCTGACATGATAGCTTGAAAAGTTTGTTGTATTATCTATTGCATCTGTTCTCTAAATCAGAATTGTTACATTTTTAACCACCTGAAGTGGTTATAGTTTGTATCTTGCTTGTTCGTGAAGACTGTTTGACCCAGGACCTCACTGGCACGTGGAAATGCTGTGATCAGATGTTCGATGAGAAGCAGGGGATTCTTCAAATGCAATGTTTCTGATTTTTGAGGAGAGTGGACCGTGGAAGCCGGATGGCGTTAAGGCTGGACTCACCCGCTCCCTGGCCGACTTTAAGATTGTAGAAAGCAGGGCCTCAAGTGTGGAGACGGAGGAGAGAATTCAGCTTCTGGTGCTGGGTCAGCTGACGTGCTTGATGTGTGGTCCCGCTCCTGAAACTCTGCTAATTAGCAACACATAAATGCTGTTCAGCACAGCTCAGGCATGTTCAGAGGAACTTCATGAGTATGGCAACACCTGTACACTAAACATTTATTAGTACAGTTTGGAAATGCATGGAATGCAAAAGCTTTCTCTATTTCAAAATGCTCTATATATGTTGACGGAATTGTTTCCCACAGGAAACAAGTGTGCACAAAGGAAATAAACACTCTGTCAAACTGCTCCTCTCGGAACAGAACCTGTGGAAAGCAGCAACTCCGTGGTATAGTTATTTACAACTACAAAACCCTCCACAGCATATACACACAGCAGCACATACACACAGCAACATATACACACAGCACAGCCTAAGCAGGTGCAAGGAAACTTGATGCCGTATAGTGGGTAGTATAGTGGTGGAAAGTTAAAATATGGCCTAAATATGTGTAACCATCTCATAAGAGGTTGAATCTCTAATGAATCTCGAAGTCACGCTGGAGTCACATGTAAAATATTCAAAGGGGAGACAAACTGTCTAAGACTGTAAGTCTTATACACCCAGCTGCCGTCATGCACCCACAGAGAAAGACAACAGAATGAACGACTGCCTGAGAGACACAGAGGTCTCTCTGTCTCTAGGTCTCAGACCTGAATGACCTGTATCTCACCTGTTACACATGCTGAGCCCTCTTAGAAAAATTCCTTCACAATGATGATCATGATGAAGTGTAAAAAAAGTAAAAAGTCTCCATTGTCATCTTCACGAGTGTGTTGTCATTCAGGGTGGCCCGAGGCTTCATTCCATTGAACGGAGGAAGAACTTTCCGAAGCAGCTTAATAGAGGCAGTGGCCTACATGAGAAGCCAGTATAAGATAGAAAACACTGTAGACGCATTGATTGGCCAAAGAAACTTACTGCAGCAGATTAAAGATACATCATGCT
The DNA here is from genome assembly GCF_021292245.1 of Micropterus dolomieu. Lineage (NCBI taxonomy): Eukaryota > Metazoa > Chordata > Actinopteri > Centrarchiformes > Centrarchidae > Micropterus > Micropterus dolomieu. Next base: position 679,641 of record NC_060159.1, on the reverse strand, counting down.
TACTGCCCTTCACCTTTGGAAGATGGCCAGCAGTGCCATCAGCTCAGAGCTGCCGATTAGAGGTAGCTTCTGTTAGCTGTCCCCTGGGGACAGATCCCAGCGAGGATGGCTGGGTGACTGTCCCAAAATAGGAATATCCCTAATCCTAAGCCACGGTTCACCACCAACCTGTTCACATTTCTAACATGTTCTCCCCACTCATTGACAAACCTGCTGAGAAACCAACTCTGATTATTGTAGTTTTCTCTGGAACCCTGCCAAATCTAACCAGTGATTTATAGCCGCATGTCATCATTCCACCGCTGGCTGTCGAGGTGGTGTTCATGCAAACCTGATTCCTCTTGCCAGCAGGTGGCTATACATGAATGTTGGCATATACATGTGTTAAGAGCGGGACTCTTATAAACGTGTAAAATTTCGTACAGATCTGAGCACGTACAGTTGAATTACAACAACATCCTGTGTCATTTTCACTTAGCTGCTACGCCGCTATCCGAAAATTCACAACTTTTACAACATGGCCACATCAATGTGTTAAGGGTTTCCTGGGACAGTTTTGAAGTTCATATACCCAATCTGTTAGGAGTAGTACATTACTGCGTAAAACGTGTCATTTCCTGTTGTCAGCAGGTGGCGCTATGACTTTGAGTGAATATTGGCATATGGATGTGTTCATGGCGGGACTCTTATAGTACATTCCAAATTTGGTGCAGATGTGAGGATGTAGACTGTTACAACAAGAAGTTACAACAACTTCCTTTTTTATGATGAATCATCGATTTTGGACGGCACGCCACGCCGTTCCACGAAAACTCACCGTTTGTACAACTTTTAATCGTCAATGGGTTTAGACTGCACAGTGTAAATTTGAAGTTGATTGGACTAAATCCCTAGGAGGAGTGTGGTATAGTGTAGTGGTGATAAGGTGGGTATAAACTAAGGTGCAGTTAAAATTAGGGGGTAGTCGCAATAAGGGCAACCCACAACTGGCAGGCAGTAGAGCCTCCCAACATGCCCACCCCACTGGGACGGGGTACCTTAACCAAGTTGATAGCAGCTATCTGATGAGATAGTATTTCCATGTTTGACTGCATAAGACCCATTATGAATATCCTTTGTCCTGTATAGCTGTCCTGTAGAGTTGTATACTGTAGCAGTTGAAGATTGGGATTTTTATGCCTCAAATATATACTTTGAAATATACTTCAATTAGCCTTTTTCCCTCCCCAGTGTCATGTGACTCATTAGTGTTACAAGGTCTCAGGTGTGAGTGTTAAATTTGGTTATCGCTCTCACACTCCCTCATACTGGTCACTGGAAGTTCAACATGGCACCTCATGGCAAAAAACTCTGAGGATCTGAAAAAAAGAATGGTTGATCTACATAAAGATGGCCGAGGCTGTAGAAGACTGCCAAGACCCTGAAACTGAGCTGCAGCACGGTGGTCTAGACCATACAGCGGTTCATCAGGACAGGTTCCACTCAGAACAGGCCTCGCCATGGTCGACCAAAGAAGTTGAGTGCGCGTGCTCAGCGTCATATCCAGAGGTTGTCTTTGGGAAATAGACGTATGAGTGCTGCCAGCATTGCTGCAGAGGTTGAAGGGGTGGGGGGTCAGCCTGTCAGTGCTCAGACCATACACCGCACACTGCATCAAATTGGTCTGCATGTCTGTCGTCCAAGAACGAAGCCGCTTCTAAAGATGATGCACAAGAAAGTCCACAAACAGTTTGCTGAAGACAAGCAGACTAAGGACATGGATTACTTGAACCATACCCTGTGGTCTGATGAGACCAAGATAAACTTATTAGGTGATGGTGTCAAGCGTGTGTGGCGGCAACCAGGTGAGGAGTACAAAGACTTGTCTTGCCTACAGTCAAGCATGGTGGGAGTGTCATGATCTGGGGCTGCATGAGTGCTGCTGGCACTGGGAGCTACATTTCATTGAGGGAACCATGAATGCCAACGTGTACTGTGACATACTAAAGCAGAGCCCGTCCCTCTGGAGACTGCGCAGCAGGGCAGTATTCCAACATGATAATGACCCCAAACACACCTCCAAGACGACCACTGCCTACTGCTAAAGAAGCTGAGGGTAAAGGCGATGGACTGGCCAAGCGTGTCTCCAGACCTAAACCCTATTGAGCATCTGCGGGGCATCCTCAAACGGAAGGTGGAGGAGCGCAAGGTCTCTAACATCCACCAGCTCTGTGATGTCATGGAGGAGTGGAAGAGGACTCCAGAGGCAACCTGTGAAGCTCTGGTGAACTCCATGCCCAAGTTAAGGCAGTGCTGGAAAATAATGGTGGCCACACAAAATATTGACACTTTGAGCACAATTTGGACATTTTCACTTAGGGATGTCCTCACTTTTGTTGCCAGCGGTTTAGACATTAATGGCTGTGTTCTTTTGAGGGGACAGCAAATTTACACTGTTATACAACTGTACACTCACTACTTTACTTTGTAGCAAAGTGTCATTTCCTCAGTGTTGTCGCATGAAAAGATATAATTAAATATTCTTAAAAATGTGAGGGGTGTACTCACTTTTGTGAGATACTGTATATCATATATAATGAAAAAAGACTTAAATTGAAAAAATGACCTAAAAGTTTGTTTTGATTTTTGAAAAACTTAATTATTTCTTCAGCATTCAAAGCATTTCACTGGAGTTCATAATTAATGCCTGCATGTAGAAACTGTGCAGTTACTGAGAGCAGCTCCCATATTCCCTCAAGTAGAACTGTGGATGATTTGCATGTTTCCAACACAGAATGGAGGATATGATGCATGTTTATTTACAAACAGAACTCTGTGTGTGTGTGTGTACGCAGTTCCCTCTGAGTCTTGCCAGAACCCTGTGTTCCCCTCACACAGTTCCCATGGTGAGAAGTTGCTGTCACCCCCCACCCCTCCCCACCCCACCCCCACACACACTCATATACAGATAAGATTAAAGACATTGTTGTAAAATATTCTGTTGTGCTGGAGCTGGACTATGTTTGTCAGTCGTCAGTCTCCTCACAGTTCACTTTTGTTGGTTTCCTTCATAGCAGGATTTGGCTGTGTGGAGCTCCCTGCACACGCTCTAACTGTAATAGGCAGGGAAGCAAAAACCACATATGACATTCTTCCTGAGCTTCTGATAATACAAACACCCTCTGCTGATCTAAAGTAAAACTACAGCACATCGGACACACACACACACACACAATATATATATATATATATATATATATATATATATATGCCATATGTGTAGGGTGAGATTTGTTAAAAAAAGCGGGGATGTTTTGAAATGAATCCCATCCTTCAACTTTGGACTGATTGCAATGTTTAACCACCACGGTATGAGAAAAAGTTACTGCAACTGTTACATTAATGAATATGTAACGTTACATTGTGATGCAGAATTACAGTGAAAAGACAGACAGATGCATGCTGTGTAGCGTTGGGTATCATAAAATTTTACGATACCAGTACTAAAAGGAAGCTAGGTAGGTAGGTACATTAATTGTCACAATGTAACAGGTTATACACTGCTCAAAAAAATAAAGGGAACACTAAAATAACACATCCTAGATCTGAATGAATGAAATAATCTCATTAAATACTCCTTTCTTTACATAGTTGAATGTGCTGACAACAAAATCACACAAAAATTATCAATGGAAATCAAATTTATCAACCTATGGAGGTCTGGATTTGAAGTTACACGTGGCCTCCACGTGCCTGTATGACCTCCCTACAACGCCTGGGCATGCTCCTGATGAGGTGGCGGATGGTCTCCTGAGGGATCTCCTCCCAGACCTGGACTAAAGCATCCGCCAACTCCTGGACAGTCTGTGGTGCAACGTGGCGTTGGTGGATGGAGCGAGACATGATGTCCCAGATGTGCTCAATTGGATTCAGGTCTGGGGAACGGGCGGGCCAGTCCATAGCATCAATGCCTTCCTCTTGCAGGAACTGCTGACACACTCCAGCCACATGAGTTCTAGCATTGTCTTGCATTAGGAGGAACCCAGGGCCAACCGCACCAGCATATGGTCTGAGGTCTCTTATTATTTTTTGGGCTGTGCGATTTCACTCAGCTTGTTATCCCTTTTTAGTGTTCTGCCAGACTGACAGGGTGGTGGATTTTGAGAACCTCTTTCCCCTTCACTGCATGTGGTGGTGTGTATGACAGCTGTGTGTGCATGTTTAACTTAGTTTTGTTGTGTGTATTTTGCTGTATTTAAGTGACTGCGCACCAGCGTGAGTAGTGTTGTCAAGGCACCTGGGTGGCCCACAGGTAACCTCCCCGCATGTCTGGATTTTGTAGATGCTGAGGTGTTAACAGTGTGCTTTCATCCCTTAGCATTTCTGGCAGCATTGGCATCTACATCTTATCTGTTTATTGTTTGAGCTTGTGCAGTGAATAAAATTGCCCGAAACCATGTCTCTCAATCTCAACTGTGGGAAACCTATGGCAACTGGTAATTAAATAGTGAGAGGGGAGGGAGGCAGCCTACACAATATACACACAGAGGTACAGACAGTAAAGGTGATGTTGCTATAGACTAAATGAAAAATGGTACAGATATTTATAGTAGTGTTAATGATAATAATTGTAATGTCAATGATTATAATAAAATAGTAATTGCAGCAGAGGGTGTCGAGCAGGAACACGGGGGCAGCAGGTGACCCGCAGCCACAGATCCAGACTCCACAGCTCCAGAGCCAGAAACACCTGCAGGAAGTGATAGGAGGAGAGAGGAGAGGGACGAGAAAGCACAAGACTACCGGAAAGGGGAGAAGTTGTGTTAGTAATATGCAATAATGGGAAGAGGTTGCATATAGAGGGAGAGAAAGTAGAGGAGAGAGGAGCTCAGTGCATCATAGGAAATCCCCCGGCAGTCTAGGCCTATAGCAGCATAACTAAGGGATGGTTCAGGACTCACCTGAGCCAGCCCTAACTATAAGCTTTATCAAAGAGGAAAGTCTTAAGCCTACTCTTAAATGTGGAGATGGTGTCTGCCTCCTAAACCCAAACTGGAACCTGGTTCCACAGGAGAGGAGCTTGATAGCTGAACGCTCTGGCTCCTAGTCTACTTTTGGAGACTCTAGAAACCACAAGTAACCCTGCATTCTGGGAGCGCAGCGCTCTGGTG
>NC_060159.1:673087-674391 GCF_021292245.1 Micropterus dolomieu | reverse complement strand
GTGATAGGAGGAGAGAGGAGAGGGACGAGAAAGCACAAGACTACCGGAAAGGGGAGAAGTTGTGTTAGTAATATGCAATAATGGGAAGAGGTTGCATACAGAGGGAGAGAAAGTAGAGGAGAGAGGAGCTCAGTGCATCATAGGAAATCCCCCGGCAGTCTAGGCCTATAGCAGCATAACTAAGGGATGGTTCAGGACTCACCTGAGCCAGCCCTAACTATAAGCTTTATCAAAGAGGAAAGTCTTAAGCCTACTCTTAAATGTGGAGATGGTGTCTGCCTCCTAAACCCAAACTGGAACCTGGTTCCACAGGAGAGGAGCTTGATAGCTGAACGCTCTGGCTCCTAGTCTACTTTTGGAGACTCTAGAAACCACAAGTAACCCTGCATTCTGGGAGCGCAGCGCTCTGGTGGGGTAGTAAGGTACTATGAGCTCTTTAAGATAAGATGGTGCCTGACCATTAAGAGCTTTGTAGGTGAGAAGAAGGATTTTAAATTCTATACTGGATTTTACAGGATGCCAATATGAGCTGTGTCTCAATTCAGGGACCGCATCCTTCGAAGGCTGCATTGGAAGACCAAATGCGTCACAGTCGATGCGACTAGGCTGTCCCATTTCGAAGGCTCTTTCAAATGCGGCCGAGAAATGCAGCCTTCTTTTCCTCCATTTGGAGGATCCAACAGCTGGATCCTTCACAGCCCCAGGTATCCAGAGATTCAATGTGCGCCGGTTGATTGTCCCAGCGTAAATAATGGCATCGGCTGTGGAGTTGAGCCCCCTGGATTTTAACTATAAATGTAAGTATTGGATTTCAACTCACTTCAAAAGCCAACTACACAAATGTAAAAATAACAAGGCATAAAAGCGCAATGTGTCGTTTAAAGAATAATTTTGTGGAATTAGTTAACGTGAGTTAAGTAATTGCATGTTACTAACACAACTTCTCCCCTTTCTGGTAGTCTTGTGCTTTCTCGTCCCTCTCCTCTCTCCTCCTATCACTTCCTGCAGGTTTTCTGGCTCTGGAGCTGTGGAGTCTGGAGCTGTGGCTGCGGGTCACCTGCTGTCCCCGTGTTCCTGCTCGACACCCTCTGCTGCAACGACTATTGTTACTAGTCTTATTGTTATTATTGTTATTATAATCATTAACATTACGATGGTTACCATTAACACTACTATAAATATCTGTACCATTTTTCATTTAGTTTATAGCAACATTACCTTCGCTGTCTGTACCTCTGTGTGTATATTGTGTAGGCTGCCTCCCTCCCCTCTCTCTCTCCTTACATCTCTCTCTCTCTCTCTCT
>NC_060159.1:659693-672987 GCF_021292245.1 Micropterus dolomieu | reverse complement strand
GATCTGTGGCTGCGGGTCTCCTGCTGCCCCCGTGTTCCTGCTCGACACCCTCTGCTGCAATGACTATTGTTGCTAGTCTTATTGTTATTATTGTTATTATAATCATTAACATTACGATGGTTACCATTAACACTATTATACATATCTGTACCATTTTTCATTTAGTTTATAGCAACATTACCTTCACTGTCTGTACCTCTGTGTGTATATTGTGTAGGCTGCCTCTCTCTCTCTCTCTCTCTCTCACCCCAACCGGTCGAGGCAGATGGCTGCCCACCCTGAGCCATGGTTCTGCTCGAGGTTTCTGCCTCTTAAAAGGAGGTTTTTCCTTGCCTCTGTCGCCTAGTGCTTGCTCTTGGTGGGAACTGTTGGGCTTCTGTAAATATCATCACAGAGTACGGTCTAGACCTGCTCTTTTATGAAAAGCGCTGTGAGATAACTGTTGTTGTGATTTGGCGCTATATAAATAAAAAACAAAAAAACAAAAGAGTTGTCTACAGTTCCAGGACAGTAATCTTATTTAGGTAGAGTAAATGTAAAAGCTACATGGCCTGCTGCAAATATACAAATACAACCTGTCAAAAAGCAGTGCCGCATACATCATGTCTGCCTTCAGTTCTTCTCTCTCTCTTTCCAACGAGGAAAAGCTACACCAATAGTCATCTATTTATCCTCGCTATCGATCAGTTTGTATTTTTGACTGCAATCCTTCCCCTGAACGCAGAGTTTCTTTTTATCTGGAAACTTTTCTTGGATGCTTCACCAATCAATCACACCATCATCTCGGACATCCTCAGCACCAAACTCACCTAGCTCCAGCCTCCACCTGCCAGTGGATCACAAACGTGAGGCTGGGGAACATCACATCCATCACCTGGACTATTAGCACTGTCGCCCCCCAAGGTCTATGCTCTCTCCCCTGCTCTTCTCCCTCTACACCAACGACTGCACCTCAGGAGACCCATCTGTCAAACCAGGATGGTGATGAGTCGGCCTACAGACGGGAGGTTGATCAGCTGGCTCTCTGGTGTGCTCAGAACAACCTGGAGCTTAACACGCTCAAAACTGTGGAGATGATCGTGGACTTCAGGAGGAGGCCCCCCACTCTGCCCCCCATCACCATACTCAATAGTCCTGTGTCTGCTGTGGAATCTAGGTTTCTGGGATCCACTATATCCCAGGACCTAAAGTGGGAGCCCAGCACTGACACCATCATCAAGAAGGCCCGGCAGCAAGCTCAACCTGCCTAAGTACCTGCTGATCCAGTTCTACACAGCCATCATCCAGTCAGTCCTCTGCTCATCCATCACCGTCTGGTTTGGATATGCCACCAAAAAGGACAGGAGCAGACTACAATGGACAGTCAGGACTGCAGAAAAGATCATCGGTGCCAACCTGGCCTCCATTCAGGACTCCCAGAGTCAGGAAACAGGCACGAAACATCAGTGCAGATCCATCGCACCCCGGACACAACCTGTTCCAGCCTCTCCCCTCTGGTAGACACTACAGAGCACTGTACGCCAAAACCAACAGACTCAGGAACAGATTCTTCCTACAAGCCATCACTCTGATGAATAGCTGATTCTGACTCACAGTGTCAGGAACAATTCCTGTGCAATAACCAGTAACTCTGTCTCTATTCAGCCCCCTGTTTAGTGGTTACCACTTATTTATTTATTCATTGTTCTCTATTTCAAGCTGTTCATATTGTCATATATGTATATTGTACATATTGTATACCAAATCCACCTTCGTCATTCTTTGCACTCATCCCACTGTGTACGTGCATGCCTATTGCATGTCTAACAACATCTACCATCTACGCCCTTCCGATTAATGGGCAACCAAGCCATAGCCACCCCTAGTGTGTATGTATGTGTTCTCTATACTGTAGCCTGTGTTTGATTTTATTACTGTATTCTAATCCAGAGTCAAATTCCTCGTATGTGTACACATTCTGATTATGATTTTGTAATTTTTTTTCTTATTTATGCTAGATAATTTCTACTAGAAGTGGTTAAAATATTTGTTTATTCGTATTGAAAGTACTTAAGCAGAAACGTTGCTTTTCTTTAACCAGCGGCAACATAAAGCTAATCAGCTAATACTGATGTACTTAGTAAGATTTTGAACACAGGACTTGTAAGGGGGTAATTTTTGTTTATACAAATTGCTACTTTTACTAAGGTAGAATACCTGAATACTCATTCTGCCACTGTCCATTACCTACAAAATGTATATTGTGAATATAGACTCTAAAAGTTCAATGTCTAGTTGGTGTGAACTTTAATAATACACTATTTACCCATTGGAAATAAATTATAAGATGCCTCCCCAAATTTTCTGATAACTCATTTCATCTTTTGTTTCTTATTCCCCTTCCTCCCTTTAATCACACTTAGATTGGTCCAGATCCTGTCAACAGTTGTAAAGTGTTCATTAATATTTCTGATGGGTAGTATGGCTCAGATTTCAAAACAAGCTGTACTGAAATGAGTATATAATCTGTGAAATTTTATCTCTGAGCTGATGGTTACTCTATTTCCCTCCATCTCTCTGACCAATTTCTGTGCTGCCTACGCTCTCATCAAATACTATATTCAGGGATGTAGAGATGTGAGTTGATGTAATTTTAAGAAGATAGTAGTAGTAGGTAGTTTTACAAATAACAGACAAATTAAAACATGTTTAGTAGTGTTTGTATACTGTATATCCTAAAACATGTACTGAAGAGAGCTAATGGATAACACATCGTTCACTTGAAAATAATTGTGGTTATAATTTGGGTTATATCATTTTAGTAAAATTGATCTTTTGTGTTCACTACATATCAAAAGCAAATCATAATCACAATAATAATGTTAGTGGTTTGCTGAATTCAAAATAAAATTATGTTTTGCAATATAAAAGCAGGGTGGGGAGGGTTTCTTTAAAAATGTATTCCAGGGTTCCAATTACTAATTATTTAAAAAAAAATTTAATCAGTAATGTAATCAAAGTACTACAATGTAAAACTAATGCAACCTGTTTACTTTTAGTTTTTTTGATTACTTCAATACCAAATACGCAAATAAAAACAGGAGAGTATCAAAAAATGCATTGTCTGCTCAGTGTATATTTAGAGAAACTCCCATTCCTATGAAATCAAAAGCTTGTAATTGTGGCACGGATTTTGTAATTAAGGATATTAAAATACATGGGTGACTTGTACCTGGGTCATCCACCTTTAGTACACCCTCTTTACAGACAACATCTCATGTGTAGCCTACTTGAGGCTTTCAACTTTGAAAGGTAATAATTGCTGCTAGGCATTTACAAGGCTCTTTTTGTAATTCTTATTTTGTGGAATTAGAGACAAAACTTGAGTATTGGGGGGAAATCTGGTCTGCTCTACTTGGTCATCCTGTTTCTTGGAGGCTGAATGTAATATGCGATGGGAACTGGATCGAGTTAATGTTGATTTGGTGGGTTTTGTGTTTGTTTGTTTTCAAAATGATGTACAGCACTGTCGATGTGGTTCTGTCTTTATCCTTGCATTAAGACATTATGAGAGATGTCTGTGGACGGATTGATGTATTGCTGCGTGTTGCTTGTTTTTGAGGGACATGTCTGATATGTTAAGAGGAAGAGAACTCAATCCTGCTCTGAGATTGCCCATTTGTATCAGATGTGAGAAAATGTCATTAGAAGTTGCTGTTGTTATTCTGTGACGTGACAGAGAATCAGAAGGTATCAGAAGGTTTTTCTTCTGAGGTGTTTGTGAATTAAAGTCTTAATGTCCAAATAAAGCTTGTTGTTCATCAGACTGCTGACCCCTCAGAACAATGTGCTCAACTTTCTCCTTCTCTTAGGGGAGTTTGGCCACAGTCCCCTTTATGAAAAACAAACAAACAAAAAAACTACTGGTTGTTCCTTGAGAAAATAGTGCCATATTTAGTTTTGTCTATTTTTAAAGACTTTTTCTTTCTTTCAGATGGCGGTAGGTTTCTATTTGGCCACCTCTGTATGTTTCAATAGTGAGCCACAGATAGCTAGCTGCTTAATAACACAGAGAAAACTAAATATTAACCGATGGTTCTAGTTTCATAACAAGGCTAGCTGTTTAAATGTAAGGTTGTATATCACTGAATTAGTTAGCCTGTGTGGGTATCCAGTTCTCACTGTGATTGGTAGGCTTTCGGCCTAGTAATGCCACAATCTAGTTTCACCCTCTCAGGTAAGCTCCACCCTGCCTCTCAAGTAGCGGGCACACACCTAGAGACAAATGCCTCTTTAAGAGTTGATATTCAGGGAGCACGTTAAGATTTTGGATGGTATGCCTCAAGGCTGATGCAGAACTGTTTTCACTTCTGTGAACGCACTTTAATTTTATTTTATTACAGGCATTTTCAGCCACCTGTTGCCAAGTCCCTGTAGACTGCATGGCCTGTTCTGCTTGAGTTTACCGCAGAGATGGTAGTGGAGGTTGATACCCTGAGTTCGGTCTTTGAATGAACTGGAGTCATTAGTTGAGGGTTATATAGACACTGCTGTGTTGCCTGCCAGATCAACTGATAATTTTTGTGTCCTGATTTTACATGAGGATTCTTTTTATGAGACCTACGGGGGGTAGGCTCCAGCCCCCCACGACCCTGGTAAGCGGTTGATGATGGATTGATGGATGTTACAGGGGGATGGGCCTTGTGAATGTTTTTGCCAACTGCTAGGTTCTGCTAAGGGTGGGCAATTTCCCTGTTTTGGGGCTGCGTGATTTCCCTCAGCCCTTTTCCCTCTTTTTGTAGTGTTCTGCCAGACAGACAGGGTGGCTGTGACTGTGGGAGCCCCTCTTCCCTTCACTACATGTGGTGGTGTGTATATGATACCTGTGTGCGCACCTTCAACTTAGCCTTATTGCGTAGTGTTTTATGTGTGTGTTTTGCTGTCTTTAGGTGGTGGCACACCACTGTTGGTGGTGGCGACAGGGCATCCTAGTGGCAGTTTCTCTATTGTGCTTTGGTAACAGTTTGCTCTTATCCTTTAGCATCTCTGCAGAATTGGCGTTAACATCTTGTTGCTGTTTAGTATTGTTTGAGCTTGTTGTCAGTTTTTACAGAGGAGCAATAGAAAGCATCCTGACTGGAAACATCACTAACATGGGATGTGCACGGCCAGGACCGGAGGGCTCTGCAGCGGGTGATTAAAACTGCTCAGAAGATCATTGGTACCCATCTCCTGAGCATCAGTGATATCGTTGAGCCCAAAGGATACTAAAGGACAGTACCCACCCAGCCACTGTCTGTTCACCCTGCTGCCTTCTGGGAAGAGATATAGAAGTTTCTGCTGCCGCACCACCAGACTGCAGAGCAGCTTTTTACCCCAAGATATCAGACTCTTAAATTCTAATTCATTTCTCCAGTGATGATAGTTTCTGATGATAGTTCTTTATTAATCTATATTGTCTGCTATGTAGCACTAGGGAGTTACAAAACTCAAGTTCACTCTGCAACATGTTGTATTGTGACTATAAACCAGGCACAAAACCTGATTTTTAAATTTTGATATTTCATAAATCACCTTTACAGTTGAAACCCATGTTTATCTGGTAAAGAAATTCTGTGTAAAAATTAGTCATCTTCCTCTGCCCAAATAACATCCACGTTATTAGTTTATTCTGCATACATTGAGCATTTCAACTTGAAAATTGCTTTCCCTCTGCCTGTTTTCAGGCAGTTCAGGAGCAGTGTTTTCTGTGGGAGATGGGAAATCCCTTTGGGGTAGACTTTGGGCTTTTTCACTTTGCAAGCCTGCACAAAAAAGATATGAAGGAGAGGGACAAACACAGAAGTACAAAAGATCATGAATCTGATCAGACCTACCATGCCAGCTTTAGATTCTTAACAGTTTACTCTTAGGGTTGCACACGCATTTCTGTACCGGTTGGGCCCAAAACTTTTTTAAAACCTTCACTTAAACATGACCCCTCCCCCCCACCCCACCCACGCCCACCAAATCCCAAAGATTCTAAATTTACCTGCATTTTTAATGTGTTTACATTTTTGAGAAACTTTCCCAACATGCTACACTGATGTTATTCACTCTGAAATGTGTTTAGGGATAAAGAATGTCATGTTTAAAAGTAAAATCGGAGCTTTTCTGAACACTTTGCTAGTGTAACTGTGAGATAGCGCTGAGCTCTCTCCGGATGCTGGAGTTGGCCAAGCTGTCTCCTCAGCAGTAAGCGCTCTAGCCACTTGAAGCTGTTAGATCTATTTTCTTCTCATCCCAGTGGTTTCCTTTGATATGAAGCATCACACACTGGTTGGTAAACATGAGTGCAGTGCATGGGGTTTGCTGAAGTTCCAAACAGTTCCTGGCACTGCCATTTGAAGGCACCACATGTAAAGTTGCCATCAAAGCTGACCCAAATAAAGCCTGGTCTTGTTGAAAAAGGTCTTTGATCTCTGTCCTTTCCTCAGGCAACAGTTGGTCTGATCCGGAACCTGGCGCTGTGCCCGGCCAATCAGGCGCCGCTGAGGGAGGCAGGTGCTATTCCAAGATTGGTCAACCTGCTGCTGAAGGCTCACCAGGACACACAGAGACATGCCTCCTCCGCACAGCAGACATACCAGGTCTGGACCATGCACACAAGAACACGCAGTCGCACACACACACACACAGTTGCTGTGTGCCTGAACCAAGCAGCAACATCCGCATGGCCGCATCCGGCTGCCTCCAAAAGAGAGTCAATCTCCACAGACCCCCATGTTAAAATGCTAGAAAAAAACATGTTTTCAGCCTGGTACAAAAAAAAAAACGGTTTTCAGTAACGCCCCCCTTTATGACAACTGTGCGGGGAGTGAATGAAAACATATTGTTTTAGATCAGCTGATTTATTTATTTCTTTGATGTCTTTCTGTCTCTTTTATTTTTGTCTCTGTTACCAGGATGGTGTTCGTATGGAGGAAATAGTAGAGGGTTGCACAGGAGCGCTTCACATTCTGGCCAGAGACCACATAAACAGGGGAGAAATCGCCAGCATGCAAACCATACCTCTGTTTGTACAGGTATTCACATGCATGCTACAACATGACTATGACATGAAGATATCAGGCTGCACAAACTACAAAATCATCATGAACCTGAGGAGCGTTGAGTTTACCTTTTTCTGCTGTGTCCTGAACAGTTTGCAGTGGACACTGGAAGTTGTTTGAGGGATGGAGGAGGAGATAGAAATTTAGCCCTTATTTCTGGAATTCTACTTGCTTGAAGACATTTTGCTCATTCCAGGCCTGATATTTGGCATGGATTAGAATCAATATGCAAAGTTGTGTGCACTTGCATACACACTATTATCTTAACTAATGCAAATGAAAGCATGCCCTTGAATCTACACTGATTTACTGAAATGGAATATGGCCCCTGATAGGCTACAGATTAATTTGAAAGTCAAGTCATGGCAGGGAAGTCTTACCAAACCTACACATCTTTCGGGTTCACACATGTAAAGCAGTTTGTAAATCCTATAAATACAGGTTGTAGCGTCGGCTCCCTTTTTATTCTGCAATGTTCGAAAAGTTGAAAACCATAACACTAACTGCTTCAAACTTCATTCATTACTGTTCAGACTCTACTACTGTTCCGTGAGCTCAGATCAGGTAACGCGTGGTAACTCAGCATACTGTAGATAATTCCAGTAACACTGTGTAGTAAAAATGACAAGACTGTAGGATATTTGTAAATATATTTGGTGGACAATTCAGCAGCACCTTGATGTCCCTACCACCAATCTACACTTTATGGTTTTTTATCAGACTTAGTAATGAAGGAGCTTACAAAGACATGCAAAAGACACAGAGTTGTACAGGAGAGATCTGGGAGGCAGTGGGCCTACTTACTTAAGCATACTTACTTTCATTGTTGTAGCTTATGTTCAAGTTCAGTGTGATACTTTTGATATGATTGATTATGCTTGAATGTAAAGCATTTACACACATTTGTGCTATGATTGGTATTTCTCGGGAGTTTTTGAGAGTGCACCCATAGCCGTAGAATACCTTGAAAACCTCAGGCTTTTTGTTGGTCAGTCCCAGAAGTTTGTATTTTGTAATGAAAACTTTCTTCCCTGATGAACATAGTGGCCACATCTATACCTAGTTTGCTACCTGTTACATCAACAAATAATCTACGACATCAGTGGTCTGGAGGTTTGCGTGAACAGGGCGACCTTGGATGGAGTCAAATTCCTCTCCTGAATTATTGTGCCAGTCCAAACCTGGCTAAGGGATTATACATGGCTTAGATTTAGTAAAAACACCAACACCATGAGCTGGATATACTGCACTAGATGTGGTCTTCCTCATGCGGGGAAAACTTAGTTTGGCAACACCACACAGTTTAAACACGGCATCTTAATTAAGCACAACAGCAGCTTCATAAAATATGCCGAGACAGATACACCAATTAAACGGCATCGCCACTTCCAGTTTGTGCATCTGTTAAGCCCCATTCAATTACAACGTGACTGTGAGCTAAAATAAAACAGCTCATTGTAGTTTCTGGTTTAATTACCAAAGCATTTATCACTCATACAGTTAAATTGGGGCAAATGTGAAAGATTGCATTGCAGGTCGATTTGAGGTTTGTGTCCCTAAATTTTCTGCCTTTGCCCCTAAAATTCTCAATACTTACTCTCCTAGTAAGAAAAGTTAGTCTGGAGCCCTGCACCTACAGACAATTTTAAGTCTAATCTCTTTATAATATTGAGAACAAACCAGCCTTACAACTCCATGGTGTCTGTGAAGACCAAGACTGTTAGTACCAAAAGTTATGACAACAAAAACAAACCTGTAGAAGTAAGCAAGTAATGTGCTGTTAAAAATACACCCATCTAAGAGCACAGGTTTATGTGTTTGTGTCCAGCTGCTGTACTCGTATGTGGAAAACGTGAAGCGAGTATCAGCGGGTGTCCTGTGCGAGCTGGCCCTGGACAAACAGTCTGCAGAGCTCATCGATGCAGAGGGAGCCTCTGCACCCCTCATGGAGCTGCTGCACTCCAACAACGAGGGAATCGGTACGTTTTCACATCATTTCATTGATTCTCTAGCTCGCTTAACCACTGCTGTGCTCTCTCTCTCTCTTGCTTGTTGAGTCGGGGAGTTTTTGAATCTTGTGTTTACAAACTGCAACCTAAGCAGTCACTTTTCATTTCCACTACATAATTTCCACCACATAGTTTATTCCCACTCTTATATAAAACACTGGAGAGTTGTGTACCCTGACCAGACCACTATCCTGTGTAAATCACTACCCAAAAGATTGTTTTTTTAGGGCTGCCCCTGACTTAAGATTTCCTAGTCCACTAGTAGTCATTACTGAGTTTACAACGGACAACAATGTTCTTTGTATCTTTGACTGGGACACAATAATGGCAGTGGCTGCATACAGCTGTGGAAAGAATCCCTCTCTCCCTCGTTCTTGGCTAACAGCTGACTTGAACAACATAAGGTCTGGTGCCAATAAGCTGCAGCGCAGTCGCACATTTACATCAAGGATGACGCGTTCAGTAAATTGTAACGTAATGGTTCTTGGATAAGCAACTGTAAGAATATTACTGGAGATAGTAATCTGTTACACTAGTAGTTACTGGAAAATGTAATATTATTACAGTAACGTGTTACTGCCCAAAACGTCAGCAGCTGAAGTGGTAAAACAGAAGAAAATCGGGAGAAGATAAGGAAGGTCTGGGTTTGGCTAGCTAGCCATTTAATGTTGGATCAGTGCCTTTTGTTGTTTAACATGTTTAACACTTTTCATAAAGCCGATGTGCTTATCAGTCGCTTTTTGTCGACCAATGGGGCCTGAATGGGGCAGGACATTAAAAAAGGTTTGACGTGCTACAGAAAACTGTCAAATGTTGAACAGTGTGATTATTGCCAAGTTAATACTTGCTCTAATAAATATTATGATGATTGCTTTGTGATCATACAAATTTAATCTCTTGGAGGAACTGACTATTTATGTTTTGAGTGCCTGGCCTTTTCTCTTATGTCTGTTCATAAATTACGATGTTGCCGTCTCCCTGTAGCCACCTACGCTGCAGCGGTGCTGTTCCGAATTTCGGAGGACAAGAGTTCAGATTACAGGAAGAGAGTGTCAGTGGAGCTCACACACTCACTTTTCAAACACGACCCTGCTGCCTGGGAAATGGTAAGAAAGCTGTGTGTGTGTGTGTGTGTGTGTGTGTGTGTGTGTGTGTGTGTGTACCATGACACAAACATTCCACCTAAACGAGACACTTCTAGCTGATATATCTCCTGCCTCCCACCTGTCTCTCAAAAAAATCTAAATCCAATCAGTTTCACTGGGAGGATGTTATATTTTGGCCAAAGCTCAAACGTGTATATGCATAGTAATTCAAATATTATTATTGTGAAAAAGGTCATTTTAATTATCTGAAGAAAACAAATATTCAGTGCATATCATAACCATATACAGCAGTGCCAGTCTATGTAATGGCTATGTGACACCCCTGTGTGGCTTGAATGTGTATGTGTGATAGTACTTCAATGTTGATGTGGTTTTCTGTTTGAGGAGCTGATTGCAGTGGTCCTTCCCATTTCGGGAACACCTGGCCCCAGTGCTCCTGCCAGCGGCTACACCTTTTGGTTTTTGTTACATATTTGTTTTATTTGGACACCACAACACTTTACACCATGATCACCCATCCATATCGACACTACTGATGTTGCTGACTAACACACCATAAACCTTGTGAATTGAAGCGCTGTGTCTTTCCCACTTTATGTCCTGGCATTCGAGGCTGGTCATGACAGCTACTAGATATGTTATGTAGAAAAAACATACCACACTAATAATTCCTCCAGCTGTTGAGTTTTGTTCTGTTCTGTTTGATCTAAATAAGAAACAGATGTGTTTAGCTTTGATTCACTATTTTCAAAGTCCCCAAGTTTTCATCCACTTGTTTTCCTTTGTGAGCAATTCAGCTATTCAGTGATGCTTGCTCTGTTTGATAATTCTTCTCTTTGGTCAGTAGAATTGGTTGGTGAGGTTTGTCTGTGTGTCTCCCCCACCACTGTTTTCCCAGTGTGCTTTAGACAGAAACAATGTTGCCATAGCCATATACACAAAAGATTATTTTGTTCATCTCTGTCTCTGTTTCTGTCCAGGCCCATACTGCAGTTCCTTTGGAGCCTACATACCTAGCTGATGGTGAGTACTTTGATACAGGGAATACTCCCAAAAGACTGTTAACATTTTTGTCTGCAGCAGGGTTTTAGCATCTTACACACTTAAACAGAACATTTTCAAGATTGCTCACTATCAATATTTTTCTATTATTTGGTGGAAAGATGAGGCTGCAAACTGCAAACCAGAGTTGGTGGTGTTCTGTCTCGATGACTATAACTCCCCCCCTTAAAGGTTCACCGTGTAATATTTCTGAGGATCTATTGACAGAAATTTCAGTGGTGTATAAAGACCTTACATAATGAACCGTTATGTTTTTATTACCTTAGAATGAGACATTTATATCTACATAACCAAGGGTCTCCCTTCTATGAAGGCTGCCGTATTTTGTGGTCATGTTTCTACCATAGCCGAAAACGAACAAACAGTGCTACAGAGCACTGTTTTCATCACGGCGTTCTTCTTCTGCTTGTATAATTCCAGCAGTGTAGACGCCTGTCACTACATTGAATACTACACAGAAGAAAAAGAGGAAATAATAATAATAATAATAATAATAATAATAATAATAATAATAATAATCCATACATCCATCGTCAACCGCTTATCCTGCGTACAGGGTCGTGGGGGGGCTGGAGCCAATTCCAGCTGCCATTGGGCGAAAGGCAGGGTACACCCTGGACAGGTCGCCAGTCCATCGCAGGAATAATAATAATAATAATAATAATAATAATAATAATAATAATAAAGCTATAAACAACACGTACGATACATACACTATCATTAAGTTTTTCCAATGTGTTATATGTATGGCGGTCCTTGATTTCCAGTTCATAAGGATGGTTTTCTTGGCGATAGTTAGAGCCAGAAGGAGTAATCGACTGTTTTCCTTATTTTCCAGATTAATTGTTGATATATCACCTAGTAAGCAGACGTGAGGTGATAATGGGATGTGAACACCCAGGAAAAGGGATAATGATGTAGTGATTTCCTTCCAAAATTGTTTAATTGGTGTGCAGTTCCAGGTGGCGTGAATATACACTGCTCAAAAAAATAAAGGGAACACTTAAACAACACAATGTAACTCTAAGTCAATCACACTCCTGTGAAATCAAACTGTCCACTTAGGAAGCAACACTGATTGACAATCAATTTCACATGCTGCTGTGCAAATGGAATAGACAACAGGTGGAAATTATAGGCAATTAGCAAGACACCCCCAATAAAGGAGAGGTTCTGCAGGTGGTGACCACAGACCACTTCTCAGTTCCTGTGCTTCCTGGCTGATGTTTTGGTCACTTTTGAATGCTGGCGGTGCTTTCACTCTAGTGGTAGCATGAGACGGAGTCTACAACGCACACAAGTGGCTCAGGTAGTGCAGCTCATCCAGGATGGCACATCAATGCGAGCTGTGGCAAGAAGGTTTGCTGTGTCTCTCAGCGTAGTGTCCAGAGCATGGAGGCGCTACCAGGAGACAGGCCAGTACATCAGGAGACGTGGAGGAGGCCGTAGGAGGGCAACAACCCAGCAGCAGGACCGCTACCTCCGCCTTTGTGCAAGGAGGAGCAGGAGGAGCACTGCCAGAGCCCTGCAAAATGACCTCCAGCAGGCCACAAATGTGTATGTGTCTGCTCAAATGGTCAGAAACAGACTCCATGATGGTGGTAAGAGGGCCCGACATCCACAGGTGGGGGTTGTGCTTACAGCCCAACACCATGCAGGACGTTTGGCATTTGCCAGAGAACACCAAGACTGGCAAATTTGCCACTGGCGCCCTGTGCTCTTCACAGATGAAAGCAGGTTCACACTGAGCACATGTGACAGACGTGTGAGTCTGGAGACGCCGTGGAGAACGTTCTGCTGCCTGCAACATCCTCCAGCATGACCGGTTTGGCGGTGGGTCAGTAATGGTGTGGGGTGGCATTTCTTTGGGGTGCCGCACAGCCCTCCATGTGCCTGAAGAGGTAGCCTGACTGCCATTAGGTACCGAGATGAGATCCTCAGACCCCTTGTGAGACCATATGCTGGTGCGGTTGGCCCTGGGTTCCTCCTAATGCAAGATGCTATGGACTGGCCCGCCCGTTCCCCAGACCTGAATCCAATTGAGCAC
>NC_060159.1:646843-659673 GCF_021292245.1 Micropterus dolomieu | reverse complement strand
CTGAGCCATGGTTCTGCTCGAGGTTTCTGCCTCTTAAAAGGAAGTTTTTCCTTGCCTCTGTCGCCTAGTGCTTGCTCTTGGTGGGAACTGTTGGGCTTCTGTAAATATCATCACAGAGTACGGTCTAGACCTGCTCTTTTATGAAAAGCGCTGTGAGATAACTGTTGTTGTGATTTGGCGCTATATAAATAAAATTGAATTGAATTGAATTGAAAAATTAATTAACTGGCCAGCTAACGGTACCTGAGGTTATTAATGTGATAACGTTAAATGCAACTCAGCTGGGCGCAAGTTACAACCTCAAAAATAAAGCCTTCAACGTCTTCACTCAAATGACGTCCTCTATTGGTATGGGTATCACTTTAAGGGTACTGGTTTTGAATCATTGACTATTTCTGTCTGCTATGTAGCAGAAGGGAGTTACAAAGCTCAATTTTATTATACACTGCTCCAAAAAATAAAGGGAACACTTAAACAACACAATGTAACTCCAAGTCAGTCACACTCCTGTGAAATCAAACTGTCCACTTAGGAAGCAACACTGATTGACCATCAGTTTCACATGCTGTTGTGCAAATGGAATAGACAACAGGTGGAAATTATAGGCAATTAGCAAGACACCCCCAATAAAGGAGTGGTTCTGCAGGTGGTGACCACAGACCACTTCTCAGTTCCTGTGCTTCCTGGCTGATGTTTTGGTCACTTTTGAATGCTGGCGGTGCTTTCACTCTAGTGGTAGCATGAGACGGAGTCTACAACCCACACAAGTGGCTCAGGTAGTGCAGCTCATCCAGGATGGCACATCAATGCGAGCCTTGGCAAGAAGGTTTGCTGTGTCTGTCAGCGTAGTGTCCAGAGCATGGAGGCGCTACCAGCAGACAGGCCAGTACATCAGGAGACGTGGAGGAGGCCGTAGGAGGGCAACAACCCAGCAGCAGGACCGCTACCTCCGCCTTTGTGCAAGGAGGAGCAGGAGGAGCACTGCCAGAGCCTACAATACTGAACCTTTTCACAATATTCTAATTTTCTGAGATTTTGAATTTGGGGTTTTCATAAGCTGTACGCAATAATCATCGAAATTATATCAAATAAAGGCTTGAAATATCTCACTATGCATGTAATGAGTCTATATAATATTAGTTTCACCTTTTAAGTTGAATTACTGAAATGAATGAACTTTTGCACGATATGCTAATTTTTCGAGTTTCACCTGTATATATATCTTCTGATGAATCAGTCTGTTGATTTACTCAGTGTAATAAAAAAAAATACTCACGTGAGGTACAAAGGTGTGGTGCACCTCCAGCGCTTACAAGAAGATGGCCCGGAACCTGGTCTTCATCATCCCAAAAGCATGCTCTCTAATGGAGCATGCTCTGGAGTGATGGCTGTTGAAGAGCTGGGCTCCCACACCTTGTATTGGCCCTCACGAGAGATGAGGGGGAGTGGGTATCGGAGGCATGGGTACCCTTCGTCTGCAAGCATGAAATGCCCTGGAGGGTAGAGTGAACTACAGTGGGCTGTTGCGGAGAACTCAGGAGTCATGGACCGACCCAGGCCAGCCCACGCAGGTATCAATGAAGTGGCCCTGACAACTTCATGCGCGAACTAAACAATGAGACAGCTCAGCCATTACGCATGACTGACGTCTACAGTGTAAGTGACTTTGTGTCAACAATCCGAGTCCATGGCACACATGGTCATACTGCCATCTTACCTTGCCAGCAGGTGAAACAAAATATTTTCTCAATGTGTCTCTAATGTGGAGAGCCTCTTCAGATTTCCAGTTACCCCTTGGCCTCAGAAGCTCCTGTAGACACGCATTGCCAGCAAGTCAAAGCTGTCATCCTGGCAGGATTGTCCCACTACGTCATGGCGCATAATATGCAGGTTGCTTTGACACTAATGCGAGGAGCACAATGGAAAAGGTGCCTTTATAATTAAAAACAGGGAACCTGTGTTTGCAGGGGCGTCAATCTTGACACACTTTCCCTCGAGAGCACCAATACAATTAGGGAAGTTACACCTTTGTTTCCAATGTCCTCTGTTGGAGTTGGCATATAGGTGTCCTTGAGCTGCAGCCAGATTTGGTCACAGGTCTCCCTCACAATCATCCCTACAGTGCTGATGCCCAACTTAAAACTGCTGGTGATGGTGGTGAATGAGTCCCCAGTGCTCAGATGTCTAAAACTATACAAATATTATTATAGCACACAAAATAATGGTGTTGTATGCTGTCACTTGTATGCTGGTTTCAGTGCCTGGCACGCACTTTTCCAATGGCACAGTGTGGTGTGTATGTGTGTCTTACCTAAGACACACTGCCAGCCTCTGTTCAGGATCAATTGGTTCACAGAATTTGGTGGTCTTCTTTTTAATATGTGGGTCCAGTATCGCTAGCAAAGCATCAAACTGACCCACTGACATCCTGAAGTACACTTTGAATCGATCAGGATAATCCCGCAGCTCCTTCATAAGGAGGTGGAACTCTCCTTGTTCTCTCAGAATTGGATGTACACAAAATTTATTTTTCTCTTTTTAAGAAGAGAGACTACAACAAAATCATCCTCACTGCTTGAAGACTCCATGTTGTATTGTTTCGCATAATTTTTCTCGAAAAAATTAATTAAAACGTATCAGACTCAGTGTGCAAGGTTTCTGTGAGTGACGAATTTGTAGGATGACGGATACAAAAAAATGTATGCGAATATTTTGGAGCACACATAGTACCTTCAGAGGTATTTTTACAGTGCTTAAGGTAATTTCCTTGCCTAAAATTTGTAAACTGTTCAGTATTTTCTGGTTGTAATTTAATGTAATATAATGCTGAGAGATGGAGAAATTTAATTAATTTATAGTAGTGATGTCTTAAAGGCTACCTGATAAAGTTATAAATCTTTGGTACAACACTGTAAAATTTAAGAAGAATCCCTAGACAAAAGGATGATGATATTTAGTTTTGTTTTTAGTTTTATTTGAAGAATATTGACTGTGATGATTTATCTGATTTATTTTGTACTATATGTGCAGACTGAAAAAGAATAAAGATCCAACACACATTCATTATCCTGGCCAGGTAGAGATACAAAGAACCGAAAGGCACTGGGCACTTTAAAAATGTTTGTTTCAAATATGGTTGGTATGAGAGTGTTAAAGGCACTGTAATAAATCTGCCCACTGTTGATGCTAAGGGGCTCCCCAATTGTGTTATAACGTGACAACAAGTTGTCTTGACCATAAGTCCATATGTGACAACTTGGGAGTGAGAACAGGTTGGATTGTAGATGGTTCAATTTACATCAACAGTTGTACAGTTTATGCAGCAGTGGTCTCTCTCGTTGTTGATGTGTGGTTTTTTTTTTATGAAAGATTGGTTGAAAGGCATTTTGTAATAACCTCAAACCTCAACCTTCGTTGGATCTTGGATCTGGAGATTTTAAAATCAGATATTACTTGAAACTGCAAAAACAGCTGGAGGATTAATTTACCACATATTAACTGTCCCTCGACTTTGTTATTCACTTTAAACTGTAAATGTTTACGCATACAAATCTGATGCTAATGTAAATGGTCTTTATTATTAGAGATAATAGGAGCCCTATTGTTTTTGCTCTCATTCTTCTTTCTTCTTTTTCTCCACTAAAAGTCTTTGGGCAGCAAAAACTGCTGCACGAAAACTCACCAAAATTGGCCTGTAGGTTGCAATTCCACCCACTCATAGACCTCATGGTGGTGCTATAACCATCAATTTACATTTTTGCAATTATCTCAAAAATGGCTTTGTTTATAGTCAAACTTCTTCCATCTTTTTAAATTCTCTGGATTCATCTGCATCTTTGCTACAATGGTTTTCTGCTCTAAAGTTGTCAAATTCTGTAACTTTTTTATCACTTTTCTCTAACTCTTCCCTGACGGTACACTTGCAAAATGTTTATACCTCATAATTTGCTGCATGGATTCATACAAAATTCGGTTTGTACAATCTAGGGTCACTAGTCAGTTGATGCATAAAATGTGGTAATGATTGCTCAAAGTGGGCGTGGCTTATTACAACAAATGTAATGTAAATTTCTAGCCATTCTCATTTTAAACTTCAAAAATTCTACTCTATTCCACATCCACTGATATTTGACAAACATTTGCTTTACTGCAACCTATGGCCAATTCAGAAGTCAGTTTCTCTATATTTTTCAAAAAATGTTTATTCAATTAACATCTATATCTCCACAAGTCTATCTTCAAACACTACCAAAATCATTTCAAAATGTTAACTCATAATACCATCTTAATATTTTCATTTACAGCTGTAAACTATCATATTTTGTTAAGTTTAGATCACACTATACTCTAACTTAAACTGATGACTGAAGAATGTGATTTTATTTTAAGTAAATTTAGTCTGATCAACATTAAATAACATAAAATGATATCTAATACAAAAACAAATGTTTAACAAATTAAAATCATATTTAGCATTCATAGGAACATCAATATTAAAAGGTTACAAATGGAAAAGTTGTTTTGCATGACTTGAAGTAATGTGTGTGTTACGGTGGTGTGGTGTGGGGATAGAGAGGACCCAAATGCAGCGCTCAGATAGGCAGGTTTTATTGGGGGACAAAGGGGTTGAGGGACTGGAGTTGAGGGTGAGGTGGATGCCGGGGAAACGCAGGCACGGGGAACCAAGGAGACAGAGACCAGACACTGGGGCCGAGGAAGCACTGGAGAACTGGGAGGACGCCGTGGGGGTAGTCCGAGGGAACAAGCCCAGCTGACTGACTGGAGACGAGGGTGAGTGAACCTGGGGAGAAACAAACAGGGTCAGACACAGCAGAGACAAAGTTCAGGGAAATAGAAAGGATGCAAAGATACGTGTGAGCTTGAATGTTGAGGTGGCACCAGGTAAGGAGCGACAACGATCAAGCAGGGGTTGACTGGAGAACCCGGGTAGAAGTACTGGCAGAAATGGAGTTGATTGCTGGCAGGTGTGGTAGGCGGAGGAGGTGGCTGACAAGGTGCAGGTGCGGGTCGTTACGGGGGGGGGGGGGCAGGGACAAAACAGAATCACATACAAAAGAGAGAAAACCAGGACACTCACCGTCAGCCGGGCTGCCACCACAACAGTGAGAACCTATGTGTAGGAACCCACAGTCATAATTTGAAATCAGTCAAGTTCAGGTGTTGTGTAAGTAAAAACAAGGCAGAGCAAAGCAGTGAGCTGCAGGATCTGGCAGGGCACACAGTGGAAACTGGGACTTCTGTAGAGCTGCACTCTGGTGTTTCACATCTGGAATGATGCTGCCATCTGAACTCTGAGATTGTCTCAGCATGATAGTCTCTCTGGCATACAACAGTAATTATGGCAACGTACAATACACTGTTTACTCATATGTGCAATATTAATCTTGCTGCTGGACACCACATATCAGTCAAGTCAGCTCTTAATGTATATTCATTATTTTGCTCGTGTTAAATTACTGTTGAACTGGTATTACTACTGATAACTTTAATGCACCTTAGGGTTGTCACAAAAGTAATCTGTGCTACACAATAACAAAAAAGGGTTTGAATCTTGAATGTAAGCAGGGCCTCACTCACATGAAATACATGCAGCTGGAGAGCCTAGACAAACTCAGAAGCGGCAGTCATTCAGCTAATTTCTCTACATAACTAATACTTTACCCAACAGAGGAACATGGCCATTACAGCCCGGCTAAGTTACCTGTCTTTACCGACACAACAACCGCAACCACCGCAGCTTCCCCCTCGACCCTCAACCCTGTCCCTCAGTCCAGGTGGAGTCACTTATTCTAGTGACACAGTGACTCTGTTACAGTAACTTTAACTTTTTAATGTTACCTATCCAACTCTAACAATGTCTTTTTGGCAAGTTTACTGTTAACATTGCATAATGTTGTCTAACTTACTTAACGTTACAACAAATTGGGCACAATTAGCCTTTTTCTCTTGCCAGTGTCACGTGACTCATTAGTGTTACAAGGTCTCAGGTGTGAATGGGGAGCAGGTGTGTTAAATCTGGTGTTATCGCTCTCACACTTCCTCATACTGGTCACTGGAAGTTCAACATGGCACCTCATGGCAAAGAGCTCTCTGAGGATCTGAAAAAAAGGTTGCTCCACATGAAGATGGCCTAGGCTATAAGAAGATTGCCAAAATCCTGAAACTGAGCTGCAGCACGTTGGCCAAGACCATACAGCTTTTCAACAGGACAGGTTCCACTCAGAACAGGCCTTGCCATGGTCGACCAAAGAAGCTGAGTACATGTGCTCAGTGTCATATCCAGAGGTTGTCTGTAGGAAATATCAAAACATCAATTAAGAACATCAGTAATAAATATAACTAACTATAATCCAATTTGTAGTTCTATCTATGGATGATTGCCTACACAGCCCTGCATACTGCGCCTGTACCTGTCACATGTTTCTGGTTCCATTGTCCTCCTCCTCCTTCTGCTTCTCCTGTTCCTCTTTCTTCTTCCTTCAACTGTTGTTTATAATATATATAAATATATAATTTAGCCTATGGGCTATGCCTATACATAAATGCATATATAAATAATTTCAGTGTATAATAAACGCACCTGTGTGAGAAATTTCAAGTCAATCGGACTTATGGCATGAGGGGCATAGCCTTTCAAAGTTTGCATTTTTAAGCTTATATACAGCGCCACCATGTGGCCTATTGACTTCATATTTCTATGGAAGCTGATGCACACCATTTAAAGTTATTCCCCCAAGTTTCATGTTTGTAGCTCATTCCAGCTCACGGGAATTTGAGCCGGCGCAGCAGACAACAAATAATAATAATAATTAAAGCTGCAAGCAGCGTTGGGCAGGCCCTCGCACTTGTAGCGTGTCCGGGTGTGAGCCAGCCGAGTTGCATATTCTGGAGCTTTGCCGGTGAGGCTGTGAATTTGCAACGCGGTTCCGACAGTGCATGAAGGTGTTATATGTCACTTCCTGTGTCCCCTATGTGGAGCTACATTCTTACACTTTCCGCTATGAATATAAATCGCTATTGGCGTGTAGATGTCTTCGGGGTGGGAGAGTTACCAAGCACGTAAAGTTTTGTTCAGATGTGAGTATGTACACTGAAGGTACAACAACTTCCTGTGTCGTGGCGAAGAGTTGATATTTGACGCCACGCCACGGACACGCCCACTGACGAAAACTCACAGATAGCACAACTTTTCATCGTCAATGTCTTTAGAAGGCACAGCAGAAATTTGAAGTCGATTGGACTAAATGCCTAGGAGGAGTTCGTTAAAGTACGGAGTGTGTAAATCATCCAAAAATTGACGTAAAATTCAAAAATGGCCGACTTCCTGTTGGGTTTAGGGCATCGCTCCAAGAGGCTTTTTGGTACGTCTGGACATGATACATGTGCCACAGAAATTTCATACATGTAGGTGAAACGTGCGGCGGGGGCTGCTTCGTTAAATGTCACTTCTTGTTGCCAGCAGGTGGTGCTATGACTGTGGGTGAATGTCGGCATGTACATGTGTTCAGGACGGGACTCTCATCCTACATGTACAGTTTTGTTCAGATGTGAGCATGTACACTGAAGTTATAATAACTTCCTGTTTCATGGCGAATCATCAACGCCACGGACACGCCCATTGATGAAAACTCACAGATAGCACAACTTTTCATCATCAATGCCTTTAGAATGCACCGCAGAAATTTGAAGTCGATCGGACTAAACGCCTAGGAGGAGTTCGTTAAAGTACGGAGTGTGTAAATCATCCAAAAATGACCATTAAATCCAAAATGGCCGACTTCCTGTTGAGTTTAGGATATGGGTTCTTGAGGCTTTTTTGTGCGTCTTAATATGATACATGTCCCCAGAAAATTTTGTGCATGTAGGTTGAACGTGAGTTTAACATGCTTACCGCAGTATGAGGTTGCGTGTCGACTCATTTCCGTTTCCGGTGCTTGTGTGTTGGTACTGTGTTGTGCTGCTCTCGCTAAATACCAGTTAAATTTGTTAGATTACAGCAGCCAACTGTCCGCTAAACACTTATTCTTACAGTAATTTTGCCTAAGCACTCACAGTTCTTTCCATCTTTTAGTAACTGCTGTTCAATCTCATAGTTGTTCAAAAGTTTTGGTAGCTGACGCTACAATACTTTAGCTTAGCCGTTAGCGACTTTAGCTTAGCAGCTAGTGATGGCTTCTCCTACCTCTCTCTCCCCTACTTTCTCCTGCTCAATGTGTCAGATGTTCAGTTACTCCTCTGCCTCCTTTAGCGATAATAGTACGTGTAATAAGTGTAGTTTATTTTTAGACATGGAGGCGAGGCTCAGTGATTTAGAAGTCCAGCTCCGCACCTTGGTAGATCAGTCTTTAGCTACTTTAGCTAGCCAGTCCCCGGTAGTCGGTGCGGAACGGCCTGAGTTAGCCTCTGGTAGCCATCCCCCGGCATCTCCTGTGCAGCCAGGAAGGGGTGGCTGGGTGAGGAATAGTCGTACGCATTCAAAGTCCACGGGGACATCAAGCTGTTCGCGTCTCTAACAGATTATCCCCACTCAGCAACACACCTGCTGAGAAACCAACTCTGATCATTGGCAGCTCCATTTTGAGAAACGTGAAGTTAGCGAAGCCAGCGGCCATAGTTAAGTGCATCCCTGGGGCCAGAGCAGGCGACATTGAGTCTTATTTGAAACTGCTGGCGCCATGTGGTAGGAGGCAGCATGGATATAAGCTCTCGAAAAAAACAATTAAAACAGCTCTTTAAAACTACTTTCAGAGCATAAAGCTAACCAAACCCATGAACATTTAATAAAGAAAGTAAATTGGGAGAGATGGATAAAAAAACGAGGTTTAACAAGAAAGAACAAACACGTACTGGATGTACTGACACAACATCGGGAACAACACCGGGCAAGATGCAGCCCGCAGGTGAACAGGACTCGGTGATACTGGCGGAGGTACACAGGCTGAGACAAGAGCACACAGAAGCGGCTGAGGATAACAAAAAGGCCCTGGAGACCAACATGAAGGAGCTCATGGAAAGAACAACCTCACTAGAGCAACAGGTGAAACATGTGGAAGAGAGGCTGGGAGACACGGAGGACAAGACGGCACGTCTGGAAAGAATGGCCTCCTTTCTCCTTCATAAGGAGGCTAAGCTGACTGCAGTGAAGTGTGAAGACTTGGAATCAAGATCGAGAGCAACAATATGCGGATACATGGCATTCGGGAGGGCTCTGAGAAAAACAACATGATAGGTTTCGTAACTGACTTCATCCACTCATCACTGCAAATTCCAGACGACATGGACACCCGAATTGAAAGAGCACACCGCTCGTTAATTGCCAAACCGAAAGAAAGTGATGCTCCCCCGAGAGCAATCATTGTCCGCTTCTTGGACGCACGTATGAAAGAGCAGGTTATACAGCAAGCATGGAAACAAAAGACTACATATGAGGGACGAACTATCTACTTCAATCAAGACTACACGACTGAAATACAAAAGAAGAGGAAACAGGTACGGGACGTCATAAAAAAACTTAAAGAGAAGAACGTGAAGGCACAGTCCCCATACCCTGCACAGCTAAAAGTGTTTCTGGACTCTGGGATTAAGACGTTTGCTACACTCATGGAGGCTGCACCTATGCTGAAGGACATGGGGATCCACGTGGAGGAGGACGAGAGGGACAGACTACAGAGGATGATTATGAAAGACAGCTGGACCACAGTGACAGGGCAGAGGAGAGAGAAGAGGCAGCCACAAACCACAGAGTTGGATTTATAAGCAATCATCCAGTGACCTCAGGAATATGAGGATTGTGGTAAGGACTGAGGAAAGAATAGAAACGCATAAATAGACACATATCTAAATATCTGCTCAATATGATGCACATTGAAAATTTACAGAGCTTGTTAAAGGTATTACTATCTAGATAAATACACATGAATATTGTTTAGGGAGAGCAAAATTAATGCTCAGTTAGGGCAAGTAGCAACTTTACACAACACCTTTGAAGTTGCAGCGCACTTAGTGCTATTTTCTCAGAGAGAATACGCCACATCTGTCTGAGGATGGGACTGTTGGAAGTCACACATTTTTGTTACTGTATAATAGTTCTGAAGGAGATGCTTAATGTTGACCTTTTTCACTGTGCAGTTTTGTGCACGGTTGTTTTTTAAAAAATTTTTATGAGAGGTATGGAGTTGATGGTTGCGGTCTTGAACTGAACCTGATATGGACAGGCTGAAGCTTGTGTCTTACAATGTCCACGGTTTGAATCATCCCATCAAGAGGAGGAAGATATTGAACCAGCTAAAAAAATTACATTGTTCAATTGCTCTACTACAAGAAACTCATCTGGTGGAGGATGAATATAAAAATCTAAGAAGAGAATGGGTTAATCAAGTATTCCATGCTGCATATGGCAAGAAAAGGGGCGTAGCTATATTAATCCATAAGTCCCTACCATTTTCTGTTGAATCAGTGATAAAGGATAATATGGGAAGATATGTAATGGTTGTTGGCTCCATAGGAGATGTGACTATATCAATACTCAACATATATGCCCCGAATGAGGAAAATGAAGCAATCTTTAAAAACATAGCCAATGTTATTTCAAGCAATGCAAAGGGGATGGTACTGATGGGGGGGGACTTCAACACGGTACAAAATGGTAAATTAGACAGGCTACCACCAGAACAGGGACCAACTTCTAGAAAAAACAGAGTATTGAATGACGTCATTGAGGAGTTAGGTCTTATTGATCCATGGAGAAACAATAATCCTAGAGGGAAGGATTTTACTTTTTATTCAAACCCACACGGTAGTTACTCTAGGATAGATTATTTTGTGTATCACAGCAACATCTACACAAAGTTGTGGAATGTGGTATAGAGACAATAACTATAAGTGACCACGCTCCCATTACTCTAACTGTAGCAATAGATAAAGAATCTTTTTTTAAATATTGGAGAATGAATATGTCAATCCTATCAGATGAGAAGGTAGTAAAGGAGATAAGAGAAAATCTAAAGGAATATCTGGAAATAAATGATAATGGCGAGGTATCACCAGCGACTCTATGGGATGGGGGCAAAGCAGTGATGAGGGGAAAAATCATAGAAGTAACCTCTAGACTAAGGAAGGATCGTCTAAAACAGCAGAGGGTGCTAGAGAGTAAAATCAGAGATCTAGAAGTAGAACACAAAAGGAAGTCCATACTCCAAGAACTGAAAGAAAACAGACACGGATTAGATAAATTATTAACATTCAAGGCAGAAGGAGCTCTACGCTTTACAAATCAAAGCTATTATGAGATGGGGAATAGAGCAAGTTGTCTTCTAGCATTCCAACTTCAAAAGGCTCAAACAAGTAGGATTATTTCAAAAATAGAACATTCCCGTTCCAAACAACCTGTGATAAAGCCGACAGAGATAGCGGAAGCTTTTGCAGAATATTATAAAGACTTATATAACGACTTTGAGCTAGACTCCATGGAAAACAAGACTCAAGCGTTTCTTAAAAAATTTAATCTACCATCACTATCGGCAGAATAGGCATCTGAAATGATACAGCCAATTACAATACAGGAAATATCAGATACTATAAAAAATCTCAAAAATAATAAATCCCCGGGTACAGATGGGTTTCATGGGAAATTTTATAAAGTTTTTACAAGGGAGATCACACCAGTACTACATAGAGTCTTTAATTACGCTCTGGCATCAGGTGACTCGCCAAAGACTTGGTCAGAAGCCATCATTTCGGTCTTACATAAGGAGGGCAAAGATCCAACTTCATGTGAAGGATATAGACCTATCAGCTTGCTCTGCAATGATTTGAAAATATTAACAAACATAATGGCATGGAGAATGCAGAGGCATATAACTAAATTGATCAAACCAGATCAGACAGGCTTTATTCCTCGAAGGCAAGGTGCTAACAATATCAGGAGGACATTAAATCTTATCTTATGTGCCACAAAAAGATCCCAGCCTGCCATGCTGCTCAGCTTAGATGCACAAAAAGCATTTGATAGAGTAAAGTGGAGCTTCCTTTACAAAACAATAGCAAATTTCGGGTTTCACACAACCTTCATAGACTGGGTGAAAATGGTATACAAAAACCCCAAATCACGGATTAGAGTCAATGAGTGTTGCTCAGACTTTTTCCTACTCAAAAGAGGAGTCAGACAGGGAGACTGTCTGAGCCCTTTGCTGCAAGTATAGAACCACTGGCTGAGTCAATAAGACAGAATAAAGATATAAAGGGAATAAGGGATGAGGGGGGGACAGAACACAAAATATCACTATTCGCAGACGATATATTAACATATATAAATGCACCTTCCACCTCATTAATAGCCCTGGTGAATAACCTGAACGAGTATGGGGAGATCTCGGGATATCTGACCAATGAGGCTAAATCCGTAGCTACGATGCTCTCAGGTCAATGTCCAGCTGATTTAAAGGGGAAATTCAAGTTCAAATGGACTAATATAGGGTTCAGATATCTGGGTATTACTATTACCTCTGCTACGTCACAGCTATTTGAAGCGAACTATGGGAAATTGATAACTGAAATTAAAAAAGACTTGACCAGGTGGGAGATTTTGCCTTTGACTCTGATGGGGAGGATAGAAACAGTGAGAATGAATGTACTACCAAGACTGTTGTTTTTGTTCCAGTCATTGCCTATTATGGTCTCTAACTCTACCTTTAAGATGTTAGACAAGATTATATCCCAATTTATTTGGAAAAAGAAAAGGGCTAGAATTAAATATAAGACACTTCTTTGTCCAAAAGAGAAGGGAGGGTTAAATTTACCCAATTTAAAAA
>NC_060159.1:609350-646743 GCF_021292245.1 Micropterus dolomieu | reverse complement strand
TGACGCATTATCTAAAGATATAGTTTCCCTGGATGGCATCGCCCTGGCCTCCAGCACCACTGTGAGGAATCTTGGAGTTACCTTTGATCAGGACATGTCGTTTAAGTCTCACATTAAGCAAATTTCAAGGACCGCCTTTCTTCACCTACGTAATATTGCGAAAATCAGGAACATCCTGTCTAAAAATGATGCAGAAAAACTAGTCCATGCATTTGTTACTTCTAGGCTGGATTACTGCAATTCCTTATTATCAGGCTGCTCGAAAAAGTCCGTTAAGACTCTTCAGCTGATCCAGAATGCTGCAGCACGTGTTCTGACAGGAACCAGGAAAAGAGATCACATTTCTCCTGTTTTAGCTTCTTTGCATTGGCTTCCAGTAAAATCCAGAATAGAATTTAAAATCATTCTTCTTACCTACAAAGCTCTTAATGGTCAGGCACCATCTTATCTTAAACAGCTCATAGTACCTTACTACCCCACCAGAGCACTGCGCTCCCAGAATGCAGGGTTACTTGTAGTTCCTAGAGTCTCCAAAAGTAGACTTGGAGCCCGAGCGTTCAGCTATCAAGCTCCTCTCCTGTGGAACCAGGTTCCAGTTTGGGTTCAGGAGGCAGACACCATCTCCACATTTAAGAGTAGGCTTAAGACTTTCCACTTTGATAAAGCTTATAGTTAGGGCTGGCTCAGGTAGTCCTGAACCATCCCTTAGTTATGCTGCTATAGGCCTAGACTGCCGGGGGATTTCCTATGATGCACTGAGCTCCTCTCTCCTCTACTTTCTCTCCCTCTGTATGCAACCTCATCCCATTATTGCATGTTACTAACACAACTTCTCCCCTTTCCGGTAGTCTTGTGCTTTCTCGTCCCTCTCCTCTCTCCTCCTATCACTTCCTGCAGGTTTTCTGGCTCTGGAGCTGTGGAGTCTGGATCTGTGGCTGCGGGTCACCTGCTGCCCCCGTGTTCCTGCTCGACACCCTCTGCTGCAACGACTATTGTTGCTAGTCTTATTGTTATTGTTGTAATCATTAGCATTGCGACTGTTGCCATTGACACTACTATAAATATCTGTACCATTTTTCATTTAGTCTATAGCAACATCACCTTTACTGTCTGTACCTCTGTGTGTGTATATATTGTGTAGGCTGCCTCCCTCTCTCTCTCCTTACATCCCTCTCTTTTTCTCTCTGTTCCTCTCCTGCTCTATCTCTCTCTCCCTCTCTCTCCTTCACCCCAACCGGTCGAGGCAGATGGCCGCCCACCCTGAGTCATGGTTCTGCTCGAGGTTTCTGCCTCTTAAAAGGAAGTTTTTCCTTGCCTCTGTCGCCTAGTGCTGCTCTTGGTGGGAACTGTTGGGCTTCTGTAAATAGCATCATAGAGTACGGTCTAGACCTGCTCTTTTATGAAAAGCGCTGTGAGATAACTGTTGTTGTGATTTGGCGCTATATAAATAAAATTGAAATTGAATTGAATTGAATTGAAATTGGGGCTGTTGTCCTTGGTGTATGTTGAAAGTTACAATATGTGTGACAGATCTGATTTTGTTAAAGTTCTGTTAAACTTCTGGTAAAGTTTTGTTAAACGTCTGTGTTCTGATGTCTGAGCAGATCTGTATTCAAAGCCACACAGTTCCAGCAGGAAAGGGCTGCTGCAACATTGCCCTGATTATCTCTGTGCAGGGGAACATTTATTGAACTAGATGTAGAAAGGGAAATAAAAGTGTGTTGATCACACAGACACACAACACAGAAAACAGTGTTGGGCTGTTTTAATGGTCCGGACAGCTAAGCCCCTCTCTGCTGTTGGCTCTCCATTTAAGCAGCAAGACCTGGCTCAGATCCTTTCTTTTCATGCCAACTTCTCTCTTACTCACTCGCCCTTTCCCTCTCTCTCTCGGTGTCTCTCTGCCAACCTTGACGCCAGCCTGCCTGCCTGTCAGGGCCAATTCTTCAGGCTGCCATTAACAGGCCAAGCACAACTATTCAGACATGCCTCAATGTTCAGAGTTGCTAACGATTATCTTCTGGCCAAGTTCCTATTATCCTACATTAATGGTATGTCATTGTTTCATATGAAGTCATACAGGTGATAAGGGGTGACAATATAGTGAATTAGATAAAGTGGTAGGTAATTGTTACCATAATAGTTTACTCACCAGTCACACTTCTGAAACCTGGACATCTGGCGAAGCTACTAGACACAGATTTAATATGGAGGAAACTTGAGGATACCTCTATGGGGGTAAATAGATGTCATAATCATTGTAAATGCACAGACTAGGATTCACAAATACACATTACAATTTGCAGACAAAATGATCTACAAATAGATTCATAATCCACAAATAAACACATCATGATTCTCAAATAGAAATCTGTGACTTGTACTTGAAAACCAGAATTTAAATGAATGCAAATTGATTTGTCTGTGCATGAGGGTCATATTCTGTTTGTAGATTGTTTTAAGAATTTTGGCACTACTGTTTTGCTGTTTTACCAATTTCTACAAATGCACTCTACACAATTTGCAAATACACACAGTCTAACATGTATTTTCAAACCACTGTTCTAAGACGTGTAAAAATTCTGTGTAAAGTTCAGCATTCAAGTGTCGAATCTGTGTTTGCAGATCACAGTGCATTTGCAGATCCCTTTGCATTTGTCTGCAAATCTTTCTGACACTGGTTTACCTCATGGTTTACGTCATGTGATCCACATGTGTAGTGAGCCACTTAGGGGTATTGCTTCTATGTGATGTCACGTCCCCTCAATAAGCCCTTCAAAATATAAGCTGAAACATGTACATCAGGGGTCAGTAAGTACGTTTGCCATCAAGCCAGTTGTTTTTTAAACCATTAGATAGTGAGCCAGAACATAGTCAATTGATAATTTAAGATTGTCAATATAACTTCAACTATTTACTTAACTGTAAATAAACGGGCCAACAGTCGGCCCATAAAGCACGGACGGTGGCCCATTGGTTCGTTTTCTATACTGATGCTGGGCTGGCCCAATCACATCTCTTACTAGCCCACACTCTCTCCCCCTCTGCTATCTGTTTCTTGTATTGCAGGCCAAAAAAATAAAAATATCTTGAAACGGATGCCACTAAATGTGCAAAAATAACCAAAATGTTTGCTATAACAGCTTTAGCTTTAACATGAGCAGCAGTACCTGACATTGTGCAGTACAGGTATTTGACAGAGTAAAGGATAGCCATGGCCACTGCTAGGCAGAGGAGGAGGTGTGTGACATCGAAGCAGAGGGACAAAGCAACCATGACAGGGCCGAGGGACAGAGTGAGCAGGCGGAGAGAGGAGGTGAAGCCGTAAGCAGGAAGTAGCTTAACAGGGACCTGTTGGGAGGGAGAAGGGAGGTAGGCTGTGTGCCATCCCATAATGATGATTATGATGATTACTTCAATTAAGGTCAATGATAATAATATAATCGTATCGCTATTATAAAGTGAGAATGCCACCTGCTGCTGGTGATCAGTCAGTCACTGTCAAATAATACAGCATAACCTATTTGACATTGTTTTTGTAGCTAGCATTGTTCCCTAAAGCAGTCGCAACTTTGGCTAACTATTCTAATGGCTGACTAGGTGATGGTTTCGGGAAATATTACAGTATTGGTGAGGGGTGTCTGACCGATTGTGGTGGGCCGCCTGGACCAAAAATGCCCATGCCGTTATTATGTCCCATTCCAGCCCTGCAGTCAGTAGAGGACAGGACTATCAAGTGTTTGATCCCCTCATCGTGCAAATATCTTTTCTCTCTGTCTTCAACAATTTCATTATGAAGGCACTGTTTCCAGGGTACCCACGGGGTCCTGTCTCTGACAGGCTACTAACAAGCTAACGTTAGCTCAACGCCTGAGAATGGGAGTGTGTCTGAATATTCAGAAAGCCAGAGACACGGACAAGTGGCGGTTGAGGCCGAGGACAGTGGCGCGAGCACTGGGGCGAGCACAGCAGAGTTGGAAGACCCGCCTGCGGGTTCCTAGCCAGTGAATGTTACAACAGCAACGGAGAGAGTTGTGTATGAGGACCTTGTCTGTGCGTCGGCGTTGCACCACTGTTGTAGTGTAACGTTATGTGAATGGAAACATCCGACATGCTAACGCACATTAAACTTACATCACCCAGATGTGCTGATCACCGGGACAAGGAAAAAACAAACCGGTGCCCAACTCCAAACAAGCCATAGACTCTTTTCAATGTCCTTCAGAACTTAAAAGAAGAAAAGAATTCAACTCAAAATAAAACTTGCTTCAAAAAACTTTCTTTAACTTTTATTTTGTAGCCAAAATCACAAGAACCTACAAGAGTAGGGGTGTGACGAGACACTTAGCTCCCGAGACGAGACACGATATTGGGTTCACAAGATCGAGACAAGATGGGTTTTTGGTGCGAGCATTCTGGTCAGGAGTTCCTGCAGACAGTGATATTCCAGTTAGAGTGCAGACAGGTTAACAGACAGAGAACAAGAGCAAACAGAAATTCTAATAACTGGTATACTGCTAGGTTGGTGTGTGAGCATACTACAAATGACAACAATCTGGCGGGGACTGGAAAGCTGGTCGGATCTTAAGGCTGAGGTGACTTGGGAGATGAGATGAGTAAGAGTGCCAACCAGGGAAGTCACGCCCACCATCTCCACGCTGAGCAACCATCCAACCATCTATCGTCAACCGCTTATCTTGCGTACAGGTTCGCGGGGGGCTGGAGCCAATTCCAGCTGACATCGGGCAGAAGGCAGGGATCCATGCAGAGCATGAGGTTTGGAAAAACCACAGACTTACAGACGAAAACCGAAACACAGCAATCATACAGTTCACTTCAGCCGTTATCCCAAAAGGCAAAATAAATCAAAACACACTCACTCTCATACCAGATGCCTGTCCTATGAAGCAGGGTGACTGGTTTATCCAGGTAACTTCAGGAGTGACATCTGGTGTAACTTTCATATTTATGAAAGGTGAATAGGTTTTACCCGAGCTCTGCTGTCATGGTAATTTACGTTGCATCTCCGAGCAGGTTATCTTTGTGTTTACTCAAAGTTAGCCAATCAGTGTTAATGAAAACTATCAATACACACCACTTGATTGAATATTTTGAATTTCATCCTCACTTGTTCCACTGGGGTTGCAGCTGAAATGAATTATTCTACACAATAGCATTACATTAATACAGGCAGCCCTGCAACCTCTGATTTAGGGAGTAGATTTTAGATTATGGTGCAGCATAGAACTTGGTCGTGGAGTCCCAGCTCTTTAAGGAGTCTAACAGTGGATATTGCAGCCCCAGCCTAATGGCAACTTCCCATGGCACTGTCAGCTCCATGAAGTAGGGGTAAACCGGGACAAAAGTAACAAGGCGATTTACTCAGAGCCCGGACTGCATTTGCAGTCCAAGCTGTGACAGCACCTTCAGCACGCAGCCCTTGATGGAGCTGCCAAATATAGCATGATTTTGTCATCGGTTCCCCCGCCTCGTCCTCGGAAAACTGTTTGAGCACGGAAAGTAAATTTCTTTTTCGAATTACAAGTTGTATCTCTCGTTTCATGTGTCAC
Organism: Micropterus dolomieu; assembly: GCF_021292245.1. NCBI lineage: Eukaryota > Metazoa > Chordata > Actinopteri > Centrarchiformes > Centrarchidae > Micropterus > Micropterus dolomieu. The sequence goes on along the minus strand of NC_060159.1, from coordinate 641,173 downwards.
AGTAATGATTAATCTACAGGTTATTTAATGCTTTAACACACCCTGAAGTTTGCCCTGTCAGAGTTTTTCAATATAAAAATAAATCATGTTTATATGTCAGGAGTTCCTGTAACAAGTGTTACTTTTGTCCCGCTACACCTGACCACAAGTGTTTCTTTTGTCCCGCTGCTAACGTGGTGACTTTTCTGTGTGTTGCAGCATTTATTAAAACATGTTTGGGTCAGACAGTGTGGGTCAGAAAGACCCATGAATGAAGAGGCGTTTCTGGACATCTCTATTAGAAACATTAGTCTCAGGTCAGCTGATAAAGTCTCATACCATATGCCATGTGCTTTGTTCAGATAATGTAGGGGGAGGGCAGAGATAATTGGGGAGAAGACTAGACCACAGGTACAGATCACATTATTAAGTCTTCTCCTTGGACTAGGAGAGGAAGCTGCATGCTTAAATTAAGAGAGCAGCTGATATTTATTTTGGCCTGTCTCCTAAGGAGCTCAGTGTAGTAGGTGTCAGTATCACTCATACTGTTCTTACTAAAACAATTTTAAATTCATTGCAAAATGTGAAATTTGTATAGGCCTATTGACCTCCATCAGAGTGGATTACATCCCTGACGTATTGAACAGAGGGGCGAACATTATATCCAGGGGGAGTCCTCGGCCATATGAGTGGGGCTTCCACCCAGCTCGTGTCTCAGGATCCAGGGTGAACCAATACAGCATTCACCATCTCCTTTTGATAGCTGTTGATTTCTCCCTTTGGCTTCTTTCCTCACCCCATGGGTCTGAGGACGAAGCTACATCCCACCTACTTGCCCAGTGCGTGCGCTGTTCTGCTACGTGGCGTGAGCGTGCGCTACCTGGCGCTGTTCCCAGTGCCTGTTTGTGCACTGCAGGGAACAGTCCAAGGGGCTTCCCCTATCAGCGTAGCGCCTGTCTCACTGGTGTGCAAGGCTTTTTCACTGCCAGTGACTCTTCCCCGAACAGCATCAGGGTGCACTCCACGAGAGGCGTCTCCTCCTCTGTGGCATTGCACAGTGGGATGACGGTGGACGACATCTGTACGGCGGCCTCCTGGTCTTGCCTGTGCTCTTTTGTCCATTTCCACCTACAAGATGTCTCCAGTTTCTCGCTGACTTACTAAGTAGAGTGTTTTGGTTGAATCATTGTCCTTTGTGAATGTGTAGTGTGCCCTCTCCTACCAGACGGTGGAGGGAGCGGCCGCTGCTCGCGCTGGTCCTGCTCCGTTTCCCCGCCTGTTAGGCATGGGTTAGCTGCCGCTGCCTCCCAAGTCACGCCATCGGTGCTTGCGCGCCGACACCGACACCAATGCCGTGGGCTGCGGGGGACTGGGTGGCTCATTACATGGCTCTGGGCAAGTGGGTTTGTGCTTGGTGGTACCGTATGGGCCAGTGAGGTGTTGACTCAACCTGCTTCGCCTCTAATCCAATAGCGGCCTTCAGCTCGTCTGTGTTCTGGTCTTGAATCGGCTTTGTTTGAGAATCCTCAAGGCTGCAGTTATCCCTATTGTGCACCTTTTCCCACCACACTGCAACCTTCTAGTCAACTCTCCATGAATATGTTTTGATACAGCACTCTGAACAGCCAGCCCTTTCAGTAATTACCTTCTGTTGTGTGTGGTTGTGTATACTGAACCAGACTGAGAGATTAAAGGCTCCTCTCAGGTTGGCATTTATTTAAATATTGTAATATTTTGAAATATTGATTTTTGAATTCCATGAGATGTAAGCCGACATCAAGATTAAAACAGCCATGACATATTTCACTTTCTGTGTAATGAATCTACAATATGAAAGTTTCACTTTTTGACTTAAAAGTCCCTACAATAATTACCATCTGTCTTCCCTTCCGAAACAAAAATATATTGTATTAATATAATGAAATATATTAAATAAATTCCCATATATGGGAAACTAGGACATATTTTTCAATATTCTGCAATATATGCATGATTATATATATATATATAGCAATGAAGACAAATACCGTACTACATTTTCAAATGTAATAGTTTTATTGAATCAATTTATTCATTTATCTTTCATGAATGAAGGAATAAGTTTCTTAAACAGCCATTTAACTTTATATAACTCATATATAAAAAAAAAAAAAGGTATGATAGAATATATAAAAAAAATATATAAAAACATTAAACACAGACTATGAGCATGAATGCTAAAAAAAAGGCGCATTTTAAGACTTAATAACTTGTTAAAAGTAATTTTGGCAACATTGTGGAAAAGGAGGTGTGTGTACATATCTCTCAATTACCACACATTTTCCTGATGTGCAATATTCTTTTTAGACCAACCAACTTTTCAACATTAGTCAATGTACTACTGCGTGCGCTCTCATTCTCTCTACTAAGAGCAAGACATTTTCAGTTACCTCGTTGCTCTATTATAATGTAATAGTAAACAGTGATTATGTGTCCCTTATGTAGCAAAACAGTGAACCTGTTCCTTTTAATATAATGAAAGGACATATTTCCCTTTGGCAGGAATTAATAACATTAACACACTTTTTTTTAAAATCTGATTTTTTTTGCCAACAGACATCTCTTCACATAACTTTTCAGTCCTCCACACTGCATCTTAGAGGTAAGCACGCATAGAGGCTTGCATATTGTGGTAGATCAATTAGCATACTTATTTCCCTTTGAACATTGTCACATCAAATATCTGTTTCCTGCCCTGCAATTGTCAGGATGTGTGTGGTGAGGCAGGTTGGTGGACCCAAATGCAGGACTCAAGGCTGACAGGTACAGTTCAAGGGTTTTAATAAACGAACCAAAGGCGAGCACACTTACAAAGAGTGGCTGAGTCCAAAATCCAAAACAGGTGATCCAAATCCACAGAAAACATGGTGACACAACAGGCAGGCAAACAGAACATCACAAGACAGAGCATCTACATGCGACAATGACCAGACAGGGAATGAACAGAAACACCAGACATTTATACACAGTGAGTAACGAGCAGGGCGGGAGCAACACAGGTGACTGGGATCAGGGTTAACGAGGCAGAGAGACAGCAGGGGAGAACAGAGAGACGCAGATGCAAAACACCATTCATGAACAACAAGGAACACAGACTGAAGCAATGATAAAACAGAACTCAGATAGACATAGGCAAAACACAGAAGCACACAGACCGGAAGTGAACACTTAACACATAAACTAAGGTACAGGACTAAGAACTAAGATACGAGACAAGACAGATACTAAGTAACTTAAAGATGTGGATAACCACAAAACCAGACACACAGACAGTACCAGACCAACCAGCACAAACACACAGAGTAAACTAGACACCAGACATGACTGAAACCCAAAACACAGACAGACTACATAACAGATCAAAAACACAACACAGAAGTACAAGGACAAGGAGTAAATACTACGACATAAATACCAGACTGGGAATCAAGACATGGAACCGAAACACAGACTAAATAGCCGCTACAAACCCAAACCCTCAGAAAGAAAACCCGAAAACACAGCACACAGGACAGGATCGTGACAGCAATACAATTTTTAGAGCAATTACATTTTCGACTTTAATCTATGTACTACTGTGTGCTCTATCATACTATCTACCAAGAGCAATGCATTTTCTGTTACCTTGTTGCTCTACTACAATGAGTCAAATGCATAAGCACTGGACACTACATAGTAAACAGTGATAATGTGTCCATTCTGTAGCAAAACTGTGAAGCTGTTCCTTTTCACTACTCTAGTGAACTCTTGTGAGTAAAACAGTTGACCTTTGAATAGAAGTCTACTGAATATTTTCACAACTGTATCCACAGTGACTGAAAGTTGCTCTCTCACAGCCAGTATCTCATGAATAATTCATGAATAATGTAGACCAAGAGTAACAACCTGATGAGCTACTCTTTCAAGCATTTCTCAGTGCATTATTTCTCAAAAGAGGCAATACTTGTCTATATGTGAATTCTTTCATTATCTGTAGAGGAACACACTGAGTGCCACGAAACATTATTAGAATTTCCCCGTTAAATTACTCAAAAATATATCCAGAATGTGCCCACAATGGTCCCCAGTTCTTAACAGATTCAGGCAAATGAAGACATAAATGTATATTATATGACACATGCTGCTTTCCATAGAGTGTTTCAAATCTTTTTAACTCCTCTGCTGAGTGCATAGTAAGTAACCAGTGGAATATTGGATGCCTTGTTAAAAGTAATTTTGGTAACATTGTGGAAAAGGAGAGTAAGTAACCAGTTCTGCCATTCACTAGCCTTCCAAAACCTCCTTTACTGAAGAGATCGGGGCACTCTCGTCACATTGCAAGGGGGCTTAATCAGTAAGAGTTGTTGATCAAGTTCAGTCATTCTATTCCCTGTATATGTCTTTTCATGGTTTTCACTGTCCAGCCACATGTTTACCATTTGCCGAACCACACCAAGATGTACATTATGCATATGCTCAGGTGGCATGCCAGATATGATGTCAAAGTGTGGAATGTTTATAAGCCATGTGGGCCCTTTAACACCCCTCACAGATTTTGTCATACGCAGAGCCTCCCTTGTATCACTTATGGTTGAGGCATGGTCCCTTTTTTGGTATGCCCTAACAGTACCATTTCCCTTTTGAACTTGTTTACCAGGATGTGGACAAATGCTGCACCCATACTGACCATTAAACTGTGTCATGTTTTGTAGTATGGGCCTGGCAACTGAATCACACATCATAAGAGCTACCACAAGTCTACATTGTTCCAAATTGCTGTTTCTTCTTAAGTTGAAGCCCACAGTTGACAACTTCAGACACTCTTGAGTGAACGGCTTTAAAAATGTATTAACATTTGGCTTTTTACTGCCAAACCACAAGCCAAAAAGTAAAACATTTTCTTTCGTACAAGGTAAGGAAGCTCATTTACAATCCCTTGTAATGGCCATATACTATATAGTGATGATTTAAATACAGGCACTCCATCACAGTTGAGTGGAGTATCCGTGTCATCAAGTGGGCCTCCATTTTTGTTTAGATTATGATACATTTTACCACTACATACTAGGGATGCAGCGATTACCGGATTTCACTATTAACCGTGCTTTAAAACGTCACAGTTAATTAATCGTAAAGGCTCCGCTACTCCGGTAGGGAATTAAATATAAACGTGTCTGCAGTCGATGCTGTAGCGGTGAGAGTCGAGCTTTCAGTGCGACGTAAACAAACAAAGCGGGTGTAACCTTTCAGACCCAACGCAACAACAGCACCGCTGCGCTATGAGGCCCGTTATTTTCAATGACTTGCACCGCGCCAGGGTAGTTTGTTGATGCGTCGAGCAACGTGCACTGCACGGCAAGCTCACACACATGGCACGTGAAAGTAGTTGAACTTTTGCGCTGAGCAGCTTCCACTCACTGCAAATTGCTTCTTTTCTGAAAGGAAGAACGTAGTCCTCTCAAGACCTTCAGTCACTGAACATTTAACGTTAGGCCTACATCCTGTTGCCTCCTCCTGTCTGTGTTGCGAAAATGTTGCCAGGTGTAAAACCCTAACATAACATCAGGAGCTTATAAACTTCAAGGACTATATCAATTAACTGCATTTCAGTTATTAATAACACTGTATGAGATGTTCACAATTTTATACGTGTGGATGAGAGTTGATGACAATAAAAGTTCAGTTTATTCCCCTCCTTAATAACAATTTCCCCTGGGTGATAAATTAAGTTAATATTCAATTCAATTCAATTTTATTTATATAACGCCAAATCACAACAGTTATCTCACAGCGCTTTTCATAAAAGAGCAGGTCTAGACCATACTCTATGATGATATTTACAGAAGCCCAACATTCCTCTATTCCTCTTACATATTATAGAAATATAATTGTTAATGTAATTAAAAATCAATTTCAGTCATTACTAGTTTTATGAAATGAATTAATGCATAATAATCGTGAAACCGCGATTATTCTTCTGACAATAATCGTACCAACAAAATCTGTAATCGCTGCATCCCTACTACATACATCATCATAAGTTTAAGGATTGTTATGATGTGGGGACAGAGTGGACCCAAACGCAACACTCAGGATGAACAGGTTTTATTGAAGGGAAAAAGGGGTTGAGGGAGTGGAGGTGAGGGAGAGGCGAACGCCGGGGAAACACGGGCACGGGGAACCGAGGAGACTGAGACGAGGGAGCCGGGGGCACTGGGGACCGAGGAAGCAAGGAGGCACGGGGAGGAGCCGGGAGTACGCCGTGGAAGAGGTCCGAGGGGGGAGGGCAGGGTGGCGAGCCCAGCTGACGGAATGGAGGACCGAGGTGAGTGGACCTGGAGGGGAGACAGACAGACAGACAGGGTTAGACGCAGGGAAAACAAAGTACAAGGAAACAGTGATGACACAGATTACTCGGGCTAGAGCGAAGAGGTGGCACCAGGTTAGCTGGCAGGTGTGGCAGGCAGGTGTAGGCCAAAAAGGTGTAGGCGGGTCATTGGCTGGGCTCAGGAGCGGAGGGAGAGAGAGAGAGAGAGCACACACAGGGGGGCAGGCAGAGTACAGGAAAACACAACACTAGGGGAAAACAGAATCACAAGCAAAAAAAGGAGAAATATACAGGACACTCACCGTCAGCCGGGCTGCCACCAGAACAAGGATTACACGTGCCATTTCCTGATTTAAGACAATCTGCTATATCTTCTCTTTGAAGAAGATGTTCCAACTGTGTTTGGATTGGTAAGTAAATGAAGAAGTTTCCATTCTTCAGTGAGCTGTACACTGCCCTTCACTATCTTTGTCACCAATATAATACTCACAGTTTGGACAGTAAATGTGACATTGAAGGTGACTTTGTATTGGCTTTAGCTCTTTTAAGAAGAGATTCTTGGAAGTCAACAGTCAGTCGACAATCAAATGTAGAAGATCAGAGAGGGCCACGCCAGTAAGTGCATGTCTCAAAACAAATGATAGTATAAGTACAAAACTCTGAGCTTTGGTTAGTTGTGAACCAGTGTAAAGTGGCTCTTCATTTACCTGAGGTAACTTTTCATTACAGACATCTCCCAAACGTGATTCCTCATTTACTGACTCATCAGCACTGTCCTCAAGAGGAAATTGTTCTCTACTGCCAAGAATTGATTCAGAGTCAGTAAAAGACGGCAGCGGTTCAAAACTCACAGTTACCAACACTGTCATCCAAGTTATCAGGAATTAAATTATTTGATGACTCTGATGCTGGACTTTGGTTGAAATTTGGTGAAGATCACCCTCTGTAAAATCTTCTTCGTCAAACAAAAGGGGTGATGTCGGATCTCTGCGTGTAGATTCACCACAGTCTGCACATAGGCTCTGTAGAAGGGTGAAAGGAAAAAGTCAAATGAAAATTACATCAGACACTAAAATATATTACAAAACGAATTAAAAGAACCAGTGTCCACTATGGTGGCCAAATACGCTGTAAAAATGCAAAAGGCTCTCAAGCCAAGTTTGTCCATTCTGCTACTGTAGAAACATGGTGCTTCAACATGGAGGACTCTGTGGAAGAGGACCTGCTCCCACTGTAGATAAAGTGCATTCAAAGGTAACAAAATCACAATGATTCTTATTTTCAGGTGATTATACACTAATGAAAACATAGCTATGCATATTATTGTCCATTTCCACCATATTCTGTAAATAGAGCTTGCTGAATCCTCAACTGGAATTCTAAATGTGTGCAGATATGATTTGCCAGTGTTTTTCAGCAGGAAATAGTTCCCATCGAAACTTGTCACCACCAAGGACTGTGAGATATGTCAAGTATTCATGCCATTGTTGAAGGAGCTGTTGGCACAGAGTCTCTATTTTTTGATACTGTTAAATCTCCATATATAAATTGCTAAATATTATTAATACTCCAAATTTACCGCAGCATATGGCAATACCAGATCATTTTAGTATAATCATAAACAAGACATATACAATACACTGGCTACCATCTGTGTGTTGTATGGACAAAGACATTGTGTGCAAGTGGATGAATAGATGATGACAACATTTTTACTTACTGTCACACTGTGGGCGTGTCTGTTCTGCTTTGGTCGTTTAGTTTTCAGTCAGTCATATTATTTTTAGTCTTACTTAGTATCTGTCTTGTATCTTAGTTCTTAGTCCTGTACCTTAGTTCATGTCTTTTGTAATTTTCAAATTAAGAAGCTTCACTTTATCACATTCACACAAGAACCGGTCTGTGTTTGTTTTTACTGAAGCATGCATTCATAATGTATAAGCATTATAACTGGTACCTACAGAGACTTCTCCTGAAAGATATCGCTGTCCACTGAGAGGGGTCCAAGCTTCAGAGAGATCAGTTATCTTCTATAAAATAAAAAAAAATAATACATGTGTTAACCTCCATAGGCAACAAAATAACAAGGTAGATTGAAAATCACTTTTGGCCATGTTCACATATAAACTTGCATGTCCAGTTGGTGGGTTCATAATTGCTGCGCAGCTAAGCTTTGTGTAAACCCATACAACTTTATTTTAAATTTCTGTGGATATTCCAAGGTTTCCAAAAATACAAAATATGTGCTTGTGAATTACAATAATGCACAAGGCATGTAGATGTTTTCTATTTGATATAGTGCTGCAGCCATTAAATAACGGCATTTTGTCCTTGAATCTTACACTTTAAAATTGTTAGGGTAACGTCAAAATCTGATCTGGTATTAGTGCCAAGTTAAAAGTACATTGACAATAAAATGTCTTGATTAACTTGCAGGTTTTAAATAGCTTCAGCAGCAGGGCCAAAGACGACCCCCACAACAAAATATATCATAATATACCATGCCCTGCACAAGCATTTGGTTGTTTTTGTTTTATTTTTTGATTTGGTGGCTGGGTGGATACCAATATAAATCAAGTGTTTTCTTGGTCTCTGTCAGTGCAAATCCAGGTCAGATTCTTGCTATAGCTGATAGCGTTACTTTTTTTTTTGTATACATTTAGCTGACACTTCCATTTACAGCAGCTATTTGGATGAAAAAGGTTGCACACCTCTGGAGCAACTAGGGGTTAAGTGCCTTGCTCTGGGACAAATCGGTGGATGGGTCACAGTGGGGGATTGAACCTGGGTCTTTCACACCAAAGGAATGTGTCTTATCCATTGCGACATCACCACTTACAAATAGATTTTCCATCTACACACCACACAGTCCACACCACACTCAACTTACAGAGATTTGTGCTCCTGACAAACTTTGTTGTCCACTGAGAGGAGCCCGATGATCCATAATAAACATCCATTACATTGTCTACAACACACCCAGCATGTGACCACAGTTAGCAAGCTGTGACTTGGATAGTTATTAAGATATGTTTAAGACAAAACCTTTAAACAGGCATATAAAACTTTAAAGTGGTGGTATTCTGCTTTTTGGCTTTTCCCCTCTGCTTTATTGAGTTATATATCTTTTTTGTGCATGTAACAGGTTTGCAAAGTGAAAAAGCCCAAAGGGAGTTCCCATCTCCCACAGAAAACTCTGCTCTGAACCGCTTGAAAACAGCTGGTTTGTAGTCCAGCCCTTCATTTCCTTTACTTGTGATGTCACAATGAAAACACGTCATAAAGCTTGCCAAGCGGCTAGCGGGTCAGGCACGCCCTCAAACCAAGCTAGTCTGAGCGGAGGCCCTTTGGCTTGACTCGCCTTTGTTTGGTTTTCCATTATAGAAACTGAAACCTGAACCTGCTTCCAGGTACTTTTTTTGGTATCACCTCACCTCCATCGAGGTTCCAAGCGAGCTGAGGGATACTAAAATGTAACATGAAAACAGACAGACTGCTGATTGGTCAGAGAGAATATTCACTATTCACTGCATCATCATTGCGTGCAGACAGAGGCCAGCAACAGAAGGTTTTATATTTTACAGTTTTTATACATTATTTCATCACCTAATCCACTTCTCGTAAGTTTTAAGGTGAGAAGCTGTGTAGATTTCGAATATTGACAGTTTTACGAGAAGTGATGGTGGAACAAAAATGTGCTTGAAAGTTTTTTGAGTTGAGGAGCTCCGCAAGTGGCTGCAGGGGAAGCCTGCGCCAACCCGCGGGAGGAGCGTGTGAGGCCGGCCAGCCGCCCGCTCACAGGGCCCTCTGCTCCTGCCGTCACACAGACCGCTGCAGCAACAATGGCAGAGGAAACAGCTGGAAGGTTTTCATACCGCTTATCTGTCTTTACATTCTGAGGAATGTTGAAACGTAACTTAAAAAAGAGAAAGCTGTGTGGATCGCTGGTGTGTGTGTCGCATTGAACATTACATCGCGGCAGTTGTGTGTGGCGTCGCTATGACGACAAGCTACATACCATCTCTGGGTACTCTGTATTGGAAAACGGAGCAGGGCCAAGCAGAGTCGAGTTTATCGATTTGCTATGGTAGCATTTTTCGTCAAGGCAGCATAGATCGTCAGAAACACCGGCAACAGTTCAACGTTTAGTCCTAAAAGACGATGCCTGGGCCTGGAAATTCACAATCACAACCTGTAAGTATGCTTTATTGGTTGTGAATTATATTTGAAATAAACACGGCAATGTAACTTCACAGACTGTTCAAGTGTGGAGTTGTTAACACAGCTAAAGTTATAACTATAATGCTACTGTTACACCTGACGTGAAAGCTACTGAGCAAACGTTCAAATTGTTTGGCCAATTTTTATGTAAAATTGAGTTGAAATATGACGATTTTTGTAGTGGTTTATGGTAAGATGTGGAACAATGATGTTGTGTGGTTGTGGGCTTGTGAGTAACTTCTACCATCTGCTAGGTTACGGTCGCAGTCTGGATCACACTACCTTGTTTCTTACGACCCGCCTTTCTCTACTTGTGATTGGCTAGTAGTCCTTACCTGTGAACTGCGCATGTGCAACTCCCAACAAAGATTTTGTACAATTAAGATGCATCACTCTGTAGCTCAAGACTGGAGCGTACAACACACAGGGTGAAAAGAGGGATGTGCAGTATGAGAAAAATATGGTGTTTTTTGAAAATGAAACCATGTAAACCGTTCTGGTACAACCCCTAAATAAGATTTTGAACCTGAAAATGAGCATAATACCACTTCTTTAAAAAAGTACATCATACTTATACTGTATATTTTCAATATATTTTTCAATATAGTAATACATGTATTTGTTTCATACATTTTTAACCATATCATTTAGTATAATATATTGAAAGTTCATATATAATTAAATATATTTTCTTTGCGTGAGGGATTAAGGACTAAACTTGATAAGAACTCTGCAAAGTCAGATAAATATTCAGAAAATAGACCAGAAGCAGGAGTGTGGTACACTGTAACAAATAGAATTGGTGTAGTGTTTTCAGATTGGGTGTGAAGAACAAGGCTTTTGAATGGCATTAGCATTTTATTGATACACTCTTATTGATACTCAGTTACGGTTCAGTTCTTTATTGAAACTTTATCAGTTCTTTTTCATTACTAAATAATTATAAATATATCATTTAAAAAAAGAATACATTCAGAACAGGATTAGAATTGAATATTTTATTATAAATACAGTATAAATAATATTTTTCTATACTGTAGCCTGTGTGTGATTTTATTATTGTATTGTAAGTAAGCCCATCGTGAGCAATATACAATCCAGATCCAAATTTCTCGTATGTGTACACCTGGCAAATAAAGATGATTCTGATAACAAAATGTTGTTTCTAGAGCAGCAACAATAAAGGTCACAACAGTAAAGTCAATATATAAACTCAATATTATCTCAGTACAAAAATCTAAAATGTCAGTTAAACAAATCCTATTCCTCACATCAAAATACTGAGCAGCTCTCCTGCTGCAGTTGTCGAAACTCTGGCAGGGGAAAAAAAATGCGTGGCCTCCATGTTTACTTCTGTACAACAGCATGCTGCATGTGATGTCATATTATTCTCTGGGGCATGCAGATCACTTGCATGATGTGGCCAGTTGTGTGATAATAAATTACACCAAAACAATGTGTGTATTCTTTTCTAACTTTTTACTTGCCCGACTGTAGCCTGAGCAAATTCCAAGGTACAAGGTAATTTATTTATCACACCCATATCTAAAGAGATGATTAAATGTATATTAAAATATGGTAACATATACAACTAATAAAATAAAACAATATATACTACAGTTATTTATATACATACACGTATACACAGAGTAACGTGTAAAAAAAAAAAAGATAAAAAGAAAGAAAACAGGGCTGGAGACAGGAGGCCATTACATGAAATTTCTTGACTTTTAGTGACCTTGCATAGACACTGAGAGATGACACAGTGAGCGTTTGTGTAATCTGAGACTTGATGCAATTCAAACATCAAGTCTCACATGTCGGCGAGCAGCTGAACAAACACCAATTTAAAGCAAAGTTAAAGTAATAACAATCAAATCGTTTTGGATGACCTTGAAGTTTACATTGACCAGAGTTTCCACTGAGTGGTCATGGGGAAGTCCAAGAGAAACCGCACAGAAGACTCACCTGGAGCAGTCTCCTCACAAGGTGGTGATTTCACAGATATCCTGGACTCAATAGACAAGAAACTATCTAGCTTTGATGTCCAATTATTTCTGATGGAAGTCCTCCACAAAGAGTTTCAGTCTCTGCAGGAATCCCTGGAGTTCAGCCAGAAACAGGTGGTGGAGTTGAAAACAGGGTCCTCAAAGGGTTGGTTAAATCCCTCCCGGAGTGAATGACACGGCTCTCAGCTGAAAAAAAAACATTAGAGAAGCTATCACTGATCTCTAGGCTCGTAGCATGAGGGACAATCTGGTAACCTTGGACGAAGCCCCAGAGGAGACTGTAAAAAGCTTAATTCAAAATCAGCTGAAGTTCCCAGCCAAAGTTTGAACACTTCAAGCATACGGAACTGGTTAAAAGTCTTGGCAGGGAGCTGAGAGGAATGACCACTTTGCCCGGGAGATCCTGGGAGATTCTACGCCGAGTCCTGTTGCCAATAAGGAAAAAGTTCCTTGGAGATGGATCGCGGACACTAGACAGTCATCACGGTGGATAAACTTTACGTTGAAGACTAGCTGTAACGTGATCAAGACACCACTCCCTGGCTCTACTAGGAACCAAATCCAGGAACAGGTGAACTGTATCACTGTGATTAATTTCCCCTCTCATTTGTGACTATGTCATATATGGAAGTTTACAGTAATAAAATACAGTGCACGTCTCAGCAGTATACTGTGGTTATCTGACTAGTCTGTTCGATAATGTGCATCTAGCTCTAACATTGATGTATTTCTGAACAAAATAGATTTGCCAAGGTTAGATGATGACCAGATCAGGGCTCTGGATTTACCTATTTCAATGGCACCATGAAGCCCTCTTACATATGACGAATAATAAAGCCCCTGAGCCAAACGGTTCTACAAGGAATTCTGGGAAACACTTGCGCCTACATTTTACAGGATGGTAATGCAAATTAGGGGAAGTTGCATGTTGCCTCCAACAATGAACTCTGCTATTATCAGCATGCTCCTTAAGTCAGAAAAAGATCCCACACTCCCATCCAGTTATCGCGCTAAAGCCCTAGCAATAAGGCTAGAGAAGGTCCCTCATTATATAATATATCCCGACCAAACAGGATATATTAAGGGCAGGCACTCTACTAACAATACACACAAGCTACTTAATGTAATAGACTATGGCACCATTCATAACTTGGAAACTACAGTTGTTTCTTTAGATGCAGAGAAAGCTATTTGCTACTTTACATAAATTTGGATTTGGAAACTCTTTCATTGAGTGGATTAAAATCTTTTACAGTTCCCCAAGAGTTTCTGTCAGGACAAATGATCATACTTCTCCAAGCTTTAGTCTTCAGAGGGGTACCAGGCGGGGTTGAGCCATCAGACAAAATAAAAATATTAAAGTTCAAACAGAAAATTTACACCACAAGATAAGCCTTTATGCAGATAATGTATTACTTTACTCCTAAACGTCTCTTTCTGAGATGATCACACTTAGAATCTCATCTCATAAATTCTCATCCATCTCAGACTACTCCATTACCTGGAAGAAATCCATTGTTTTACCTGTAATGTGTGAATTCCAGAGTAAATCTACCACACCGCTAAAGTCAAGGAATATTGACTTGACCTTGTGCCATCAACATCATTGCCCATATCACTCATGGGAAGAGTCTCCACCATAAAAATGATGGTCCTACCTAAAATCAACTACTTGTTTTCACCACCCAAGCCATTGCTGTCTGGTTTAAGTCACTGGACTCAAACATCTCAAAATTTTTGTGGAAAAATAAACCCCCACGAATCAGTTTCAAAACTATGCAAAAAGCAAAAGATTGTGGGGGTCAAACAGCCAAATTTTTATCATCACTTCCTGTCCAATAGACTACAATATATCTCAAAATGGATCTAGATGGACATGGACATAGAACAAACATTCTGTAAGGAAAATAAAATTTACGATATGCCTTTCATCAGCTCCAGTATGCTTTAAAAGCAGTAACATTCCCTGGCAGCCTGGTGGGAATTTCACAAAATATATAGGTCTTTACCTATCCTATGCAGACTTACTCCAATCTGAAACAATCCTGACATCGTGCAAAATAAGAAAACGCTAAATTCCCCACTGTAAAAGCATGTAATGCAAGGCAGTAACTTTATTTCAGAATATGGAATTAGCAATAATAGATTTCTTGAATAATAACAGTTTAAATCCGTAATTCGGGCGAGATTTAAGGATAACAAAATGGACTACCACCAATAATAACAGACTTCATTAAACTCTCGCCCCCAAAACTAAGATAAACATGATACTGTTTAAAACAGATGGTTCAGTCTCTCTCCCATTCTGAAAGTGGGAGACAGACCTATCCTCACTCCAGACCAAAACTTCTGGATGCAATTTTTTTTTCTTTTTTTAATTATTATTATTATTATTATTATTATTCTTCAGCACCTTTAATATCCAACATGTCAATTTGACAATTTGTTTACTTTGGTTTTTTGTTGGGGTTTTATGTGTGTGTATCTTCACTACATGCTGTGTTATGTATTTCACCTGTTACTTGTCGCATCACTTAATTAAAAAAAGAGAAAAAAGGTCATCACTCCTCAACTCTTCTCCTGCTCTTCACCAGATCATTGTACCGACTACTACTGGTATTCACACATTTCAGGTCTCTCTAGTTTGGTGAATTCCAACAATTCCCCACGTTGATTTCCAGGCTATTAAACTTATTTTCCCTAGTGCCTCAGGATTGCCTCACATGTGCCTACCTGCTAAGTAATATGCAACTTCAGCCTGCCCTCGCCACTCAACCTCGTACATAGGCCTACATCCTGCTTATTCTGCCATCCTACAGCCATCTTTTCTCCACCATTTCCAGTTATCCAACAACAAACCACTCACCTTAACACTATGTCTATGTCATGCACTTTAAAAAAAAAAAAAAAAACAGAAACAAGCTTATGTGTAAGCACAAGGCAAAGTCCAAAACTGAGGACAATCCAACAAGCAAAAATAATCCAGAGCACAGGCAGACTAATCCAAAGACGACAGAAGGACAGAACACTCAACATTGAAAAGGACGTCACAAAGACTGAACACAACTGAGGGCAATATATACTGGGACCGACTACACACACACAAGTAGGCAAGGAAATTAGTCACAGGTGAGAAACATGAGGAATCAAGACAGACAGGAAACAAAGCTAGACAAAAACACCAACCACCAATGATACAAAATAAAACATCAAGTAAAGTATAGGGGAACACACAAGGACAGAGTTACCAAAGTAAAAGAGAAAACGGAACAACTGCATAAAGAACAAAACCAGGACAGTGAATAGAGAAGGACCAAACAGGAAACAGGACTACACTAACATGCAGACATAGGACAAAGCAGTGGCGCTGTATAGGGGGGGGGGGGAGTTAGGACAATTCCAAGGGCCCCTGACTGACAGGGGCCCCAAAAAATAGGTAAAAACTAATATACAATAATATTATATTATACATTGAATAAACCATCATCATTGAGTACATATATATTTCAAATATAATAATAAAATTAAAGCTGCAAGCAGTGTTGGGCGGGCCCTCGCACATGTAGCACGTCGAGGTGTGAGGGGGCCGCGTTGCAGATTCTGGAGTTCTGCCGGTGTGTCTGTGAATTTCAAACGTGCTTCGGGCGCTGCACAAAGGTCTTAATCATCACTTCCTGTGTCCCCTTTGTGGCACTACATAGCACTTCGCACTATGAGTACAACTGAACATGTCATGTATATGTGTTCGGGACGGGACTCTTCTGAAACATGTAAAGTTTGGTACAGATCTGAGGATGTACAGAAGAGTTTAAACTTTGCCACCATGCCACCGCCACACCGTCAACTGCAAAGTCACGAGTTTTACAACATGGCTTCATCAATGTGTTAAGGGTTTTCTGGGACAGTTTTGAAGTTGATACGTCCAACCTTCCAGGAGTAGTACATTACAGCGTAAAATGTGTCATTTCCTGATGCCAGCAGGTGGCACTGTGTCTTTGAGTGAATATTGGCATATGGATGTGTTCAGGGCAGGACTTTTACACTACATTCCAAATTTGGTACAGATGTGAGCATGTAGACTGAAGTTACAACAACTTCCTGTTTTCTGACAAATGTTTCTCAACACATGATACATGTGGCACAGAAATTTCATACATGTAGGTGAAACATGCCACAGGGGCTGCTTCGTTAAAGGTTATAGCCTGTGTCCAGCAGGTGGCGCTATGACTGTTGGTGAATGTCGGCATGTACATGTGTTCAGGGCAGGACTCTTATTAAACATGTAAAATTTCGAACAGATCTGAGCATGTATAGTAAAGTTACAACAACTTCCTGTGTCATGGCGAAGCATAGCACTTTGCCGCCACGCCACCGCCAAGCCATTAACTGA
Organism: Micropterus dolomieu; assembly: GCF_021292245.1. NCBI lineage: Eukaryota > Metazoa > Chordata > Actinopteri > Centrarchiformes > Centrarchidae > Micropterus > Micropterus dolomieu. The sequence goes on along the minus strand of NC_060159.1, from coordinate 624,228 downwards.
AAATTCACAAATTTGGCCTCATGGTTAAGGGTTTCCTGGGACAGTTTTGAAGTTCATATGTCCAATCTGCTAGGAGTAGTACATTACAGCGTAAATCGCGTCATTTCCGGTTGCCAGCAGATGGCACTATGACATTGAGTAAATATTGGCATTTGATGTGTTCAGGGCGGGACCCTTTATATATATATCAAATTTGGTCCAGATGTGAGCATGTATACAGAAGTTATAACAACTTCCTGTTTCATGGCAAATCATCGATACTTGACAGCACACCACAGGCAAACTGGTTGACTGGTAATAACCGTTTGAATAACTTTTAATTGTCAATGGGTTTAGAGTGCACAGTGAAAATTTGAAGTTGATCGGACTAAATCCCTAGGAGGAGTTCGTTAAAGTACAAAGTGTGTAAATCGCCAAAAATGACAATTAAATCCAAAACGGCTGACTTCCTGTTGGTTGGCACATTTCGTGCTCGGGCCCTAATTAATGATCCCTTTGTTTTTACTTGTTTTTGGCAATAAATATCTCCATTGACCAAAAGTAATCCTCCATATTGACCGACCACCTCCCTGTATCTGCATGAAATGGTTTGGTCCTGCCTTAGCTCAACAGTTAAAGTGTTTAGTTGCAGTCAGTAGATGCGCCAGAAATACAGTGATCACAATGTTGCCTAGTAAACCAAAATGTGGTTTTCAAAAAAGTAAAGAGAGAAAAGAGAGAGAGAGGTGGGTAGCCTGTGTCTGTGTCTTATATATAGTCTATGGTCTGTGAGTGGTATTAACCTGTTGGCATAATGTCCACAGTGAAATAAGCTAGCTAGCTACAGACTAGTGTTAGCCTACATTTCATCAACATTTAATCAGTGCATGGAAACGTTTAGCAAGACATTCATATTAAATCATAGTCCCTGCCCCTTTTAGCAGACTAACAACAGATGAGTCAGCAGCACCCCAGTCTGCCCATAACTGTAGCCTCCCTGTCCCAGTGAAGAAGGTGAGCAGCATGGTGTTAATGACATTGCAGGGAGTCTGTGGGGATTTCTCTGTCTCTCTTGCTCTTTTTATCATAACAAAAAGAAAATGAAATATTTATTAATGACAGAAATTCAAACACAAATTATTTTCTCACATAATGATCATGAAATAAAAAATACTACAAACAACAACCTCCTGTCTGTACTGAATACTGGACGGTTGGAAACAGTGAGTAGCTTACCTGACCCTACATGTAAGTTACAGACAATATTAAAATAAAACACACACACACACATTGGGGCGGCTGTGGCTCAGGAGGTAGAGCGGGTTGGCCGTTAATCGGAAGGTCGGCGGTTCAATCCCTGGCTCCCCCTAGTTACGTGTCGAAGTGTCCTTGGGCAAGATACTGAACCCCGAATTGCCCCTGGCGGCTATTCCGCCAGTGTATGAATGAGTGTGAATGTTAGTTTCCGTTTAGTTTCCGTTTGAGCACTTAGGCTCAGTGTATGAATGTGTGTGACTGGTGAATGCAGATGTAGTGTAAAAGACTAGAAAGGCGCTATACAAGTACGGAGCATTTACATACACAACGTATCTAATGTATGTAATCAAGTGGTGGTGATACAGAACTGTAGGTCATTTGGGTCAATGTTCTGTAGTGTTAGAATCATTTATTGGTATATGGCATATTTTATTATATATACTGTATATATCACATGCATTGGATGGAGGAAGAAGTGTGGAAGCAAAGGAAGAAGGAAAAGAAAGTTACAGTGATGATGAGGATGAGAGATGCATAGTGGAAGAAGACATAAAAAGGATGTTGACCCAGGTTTGTGGCCAGCAGATTTTACTGACAGGGACAGGGAGGCTTTTGTCTTTCATTAATGTTAAGAGAATTTTATCTATTAATTTTACAATAAAAATACATTGAGACTGTTAAAGATTGCCTTAAGGACATTCATTATGGCGGCTTTTAATCTTGCATCAAATAGTGAACTGCATACTGTATGCAGACTTGCATGTACAAATCATCAGCAGTAAATATTGTGCTAGTACTAGTATTGAACTACAAGAAGCAAAACAGTTTCAAGCCTTTAATTAGAGTTATGTAAAGCTTCTGATGGGACAGTTAGGTCCCAGAGATGTGGTGACAACAGCTGCGCAGAGGGGGCCCAATTTGATTTTTTTGTCATGGGGCCCAAAATTCCTGGCAGCCCCCATGGACAAAGGACTAAGACACAGACACAAGGAAAGAACAGACAGGGCCAGACCAAAATGCAGAAACATAACTGAACACAAAAAGACAACTAAATATAACAGGAAACAAGCACGCAAGACCAAACACTGTCAAATAAACAATGACCAAACAGAGAACACAGACCAACACTTAGCAGACAGATAACTAAATACAAATAAACTACAACCTAACAGATGAAGACTTAGGCTAAACACAAAATAAAGTGGACAAGACCAAAATAATAAAACACAGAAGTACATAGACCAGGAGTAACACTAAGAACTAAGGCACAGGACTAAGAGATAAGACAGAACTATAATAGGGAAAAAGACAGTACTGGTAAAAGTGAAAGTAAACTAAGCTGAACATGTCAATTGAACATGAGAACAAACAAGGCTGAACAGTGGAAACACAAGACACAAAACCAAAATCATGAAAAAACTAAAACAGAAAAAACATGCACACAGCACCACATTCCTTGTTGTGGTGGCAGCCCGGCTGACGGTGAGTGTCCTGGTTTTTTCTCCTTTTTCTCAGTTTTTCTGTTTTTTTTCCCTTGGTTTCCCGTTCTCTGCCCGCCTCCCTGTGTTTTCTCCCCTGTGTGCTCTCTCTCCCTCTGCTCCTGAGCCCAGCCAACTACCTGCACCTGCATCCCATCAGCCACCTCGTCAGCCTGCCACACCTGCCAGTAATCACCTCATGACTGCCTGTATTTCAACCCCGGTTCTCCACACCATCCTCGCTTGATCGTCGTTGCTCCATATCTGGTGCTACTTCTGTGTTCAAGCGTCCATGTTTTTTGTTTTTTCACACTTACCCTGTGCCTTGTCGTTGTCTTCCCTAACCTTGTCTCTTTGTCTGTCTCCCTCCCAGGTACACTCAACCTCGTCCTCCGTTCAGCTGGGCTCATCCACTGGCCCACTCCTCTTCGGACTTCCCTCACGGCGTCCTCCCTGTTTCCCCGCCTCTCCTCGCTTCCTCGGCCCCTGTGTTCCCCGGCTCCCTGGTCCCCTGACTCCTTGGTTCACCGTGCCTGTACTACGTCCTCCTCTCCCTCCACTCCAGTCCCTCTCACCCTTTTTCCCTAAATAAACCTCCTTCCCTCAGAGTGCTGCATTTGGGTCCTCTCTGTCCACACACCACACCCCGTAACATTCCTGACAACATCTTTGACTTGAGGGGTTGAATGTGTGCATTTTTGACAACCGACTATGTAAAATTGAATTGTGAGTAGGAAAAAAATGTGACAGAATTCAGTGTTTCCCCTACGATGGAGTTGTAGCAGCGGAGGTGAAGTGAATTTTTCTTTATGAGCGTAATGCGTAGTATGTCTGAATATAAAATCCCCAACACACCATGTGTTAGCAGCAGGGCTCTTGTGTCCATGAGCTTAACATTTCAGTGTTTTCCCATAGTCTTATGTGAGCTTTAGATGAATGCTTTGGTGACGGTCATAGTAGTAGTCAGGGATTTGCATCTCTAATTAGCTTTACTAACCTCCGCTCCTCAAGTCACCACCGTCCTTTCTTTTCCTAACAACCCCTTTTTCATACTCATCTGAAAACTGAAAAATAATTTAGGATGAACCAGTCTGTAGGACGGAGCTGTAGGCTACACCTGTTTAGTCTAATTTTGTACCTGATTTTCTCAACATCAGACAAGAAGGTAGTAATAAATTAAAGCTACTAGTTATTTCTATAAAATGATCTAATGTTAGATATAAGTAAGATATAACTAATTATTTATATGGCAGCCAAAAGATGCAGCCTACTGTATATTTTTTCCTGCTCAGCTAAAGGGGAGGGGAGATGTTAGCTAGCACAGACAGGCTACACTTTTCCAGCAGGTGGGACAACAACAGACTTTTCTTGGTCTTGAGAAGCTGACACACTGTAACAAACACCATACATTTAATGCCAGAATATTTTCCTCTGCTCGTGTTCACCGTCACTTTCTGACACTCGGACAATCAAACACTCGCTACACACCACCCGATTCGGAGTTACGCTGTTCTTATAACAGCACCTGTCACCTAGATGTCCTTTGAAGAATGAGGAGAGGAAGCGAGCCAAGCGATGAGTGTTACTGTGCTCACACAGTGTGTGAGTGAAAATTAGTAGCGCATTAATATAATTATGAGGTGTGAAATTTTCGTAGCGGAGGTAATAATTCAGCAGCGGTGTACTGCCACTCTTGAATGCATATAGGGGAAACACTGGAATTACATTGCAGCCAGTAATCAACAAAGAATCCAACTTATGTGGCTTTTGGTTGAAATGAATAGAAATACTGACGAATGCATTCACGTTCCTCTTCGGCCACTTCGCTCCTCCAACAAACGCTGTCTTGCTCTGCCAAAAGCACAAAGCAGTTGCAGTCTTGGCTGTTCTCATGTGTAACACCACGATGGTGAAACAAGCTGCCATCAGAGCAGGGGTGTCCCTCTCTAACTTCAAGAAGTTCATGAAAACTCACTTCCTCTTATAACACCTCTAACCCCTAACCTCTGCACTTCCTTTGCTCTTCTTCTATCTCCTTACAGTTCTCTTGTATTGATTGCACTATTCGTTAACCCTAACTTATTTCTCTAGGAATGCAGATGTGGATGAGTGTTCTCATTCACATCTCATCTAATGTCATCTCTCGCTTTTTACCTGGATAGAAACACTTCCCCTGGTTCAGATAGTCCTCTCCCTGGCCCTACTGTTCTCCCTTGTTCAGACATTATTATTTCTTTCTGTCCTCTTCTGTGTTGTTCTGTATCCAAAGAAGGTTTAAGTCAAGGGCAACCGGACTTGGTTGAAATTACTAGAAGACGTTTCGTCCCTCATCCAACGGACTTCTTCAGTTCTGGTAGGTAAACTAAGCTATTTAACCTCAGTGGGGTCGTTTGCCAGGATCGATACCGCTGTTTCGTTAGTGTTCCTGGTTGCTGTAACGACAGTCGTTACAGTCGTTAGGACTACCGGAGGCCAAGACTGAACTACCATCTATCTGTCCCAGTGTGTGTCTGTTTGCTCTGTTTAGTTCTCTGACAGTTTTTTTTATTTTGTCAGTTCTGTATCTGTCATTGAGGTCTGTTGTGTTTTGGTGATCAGTCCTGTCTTGTGTTCAGTCTGCCCAGCGTTAGTTTATTTACTGTTGCCTGTCTTTTGGTTTTAATCTGTGCTTGCCTTAGTTCCTGTGTTATTCTGTAATTGTCTGGGGTTAGATTCTTGTCTGGTATATTTTAACATGTGTTCTGTCTGTTTCCCCAGTAATCTGCCTGCCTGCTACTATCTGTCTGTTTTCCTTTGCTGTCACTCTACCTGTCTGTGTGCTTGATTAGTCCCTCATGTCTTTCACCTGTGGATCCCCCTCCCAGCTCGTTAACCCATGTGTGTATATATACTTGCTTGCTTTCCTTAGTCTGTGTCTGGTCATTGTCATTTGTAGTGTGAATACGCGCTGTCCTGTTTCTGTGCTGTCTTGGCTTATGGATTAATCTACTACCTGTAAACCTTGTATATTGCTGTTGTTTGGATTAAAGTCCCTGAATTGCATCTCCGCTCTGGTGTCTTGGTTTGGGTTCATACCCCTGCTCTGCACTCACGACATCGTGACACCATCCATCTTCTCTGTCTAAAATGTGCACCTGGTGGTCCTCAAACGAGTGTCCTCTGTCCTTCAGATGTATGTAAACTGTAGAGTCTTGACCTGAGGTGTTAGTCCGTCTGTGTTGAGCCATGCGTTTGTGTAGTGGTTGTTTAGCTTTCCCAATATACAGGTCTGTGCATTTCTCACTGCATTGGACCGCATACACTAGATTGCTTTTCTTGTGCTTGGGGGTGCGTTCTTTGGGTGTACCAGTATCTCTTAGCGTGTTCTTGAGTTTAAAAAACACATGGATGTTTGTTGACAATGCTCTTGAGTTTCTCTGATAAAACAGGTGGTGTTCAGACAGAGATCGAGTAACTTGCAGATCTGGTCAGGGCTGAGGCTGGTTCTGTTGTCCAGGGTGTTGTCTTGTGTTAGTCGTTTCCTTACGGTTTCTACTGCTTCTATGGTGGGGATGCAGGTGAACAAAGAAGTCAGTTCATCTGGGTCCAGTTTCAGTCCTCAAACTTTGTTAACAAAGTCAATGGAGTTTTGGATGTGTTGTGTTTTTCCCACCAAGGGAGCTAAGATGGTGGAAATGTGTTTGGCAATGTTGTAGGTGACAGAGTTGATGCTGCTGATAATTGGCCTAAGTGGGGCTCCTTTGTGTATCTTGGGTAGTCCATATATGCACTGAATGGCTTCTCCAGGATACAAACGGTAATATTCACAGGAGATGGTGTTGTCTTTCTGTAGCTGTTGTAGTCATTCTATGGCCTTTTTCTTGTATCCGCTGGTTGGGTCTCGCTTCAGTGTCTCATGTGTTTGTATCCACATTAGATAAACTCCAGAAAGTCCTTTTTTACTGCATTGTGTATGTAATTGAAAGAACAACAAATGGCTATGTCGCTGGTTGAGATTGGAATTAGCTGTGATCTATTTTACCCAATTTACAAGAAATCAGCTATTTCTCAATGTTTCAATGATATTTTCATTCAGAAATGCCTATTAGCTGTTTCAATACAAATTTTGAGCTGTTATTGTAGCAAAAGTAGATGTTTTATACATTAAGGTTTTGAAAATGATGTCTTCATTTCTGACATGTTGTGTGCAAGCATGTAAAGAAAACTAAAATACTGTAATTAACTGTGAAATGAATGGCCTGAATAATTTAACGAACTTAATAAATTAAACTAACAAATCCTTTGGCCTACTTGAGATTGCTGTGGAGGAAGAGAATGTTACTCATTGACTGTGGTCCCAGGTTTGTGCGTCTCTCTTCCATTTAATTATCTAAATCAAAGGTAAACAGTGTGGAGCTGTGCATTAAAACCTACTAAAAATTTAAACCACGAGTGAGGATTAAATGTGGACTCTTAGGCAGGAATTGCACTCGCACATTACAGCTGTGCCACGGTTTTGATGCGTCCATAGCCTGGCGTCAAAGTCCACTGGAAGCGTCTCAGAGCGTGCAGCCTGCTCCACATTATTTAATTGTAATTAAATTGTCCTTTTTGTGCTTCCACTACCTTCTTCACAGCTGCCTGTGACCCCATTTCATCCCGTCAACGTCAGGCTACATTTCCCACAAGGAGCATTTCAGAATCAGAGCATTTTGCTGACATGTTCAGATTTTGTTGATTTGGTAATCAATGTTTGCTTTTTGGCCTACATTCACTGAACTTGGTAGGTATATGGATCATCTCCAGACTTACAAATGAGCCTCTTGGAGCCATACTGTAAACAGGTAGTCAGCCATATTGGATTGACAGTGCGAAGGATTTTCCATTTACACCCTCCTTATTTTAATGAAGTCCTCCAAGAAATATGCTTTTTTTGATTTGATCAAACGGCGTGTCAATGACATGGCATGGCCTGGCGTTCAATTTTGATGATTCACCATGAAAAAGGAAAAACTGTCACTGTTCAAGGGCATGTGTGTGGAAAAACGGCTCTATAGCGCCCCCCTACAAAATTTCAAATGAGCAGCAGGTTTGTTACACCTAGAGCTACCAAATTTTGTAGGCACGTGTAGAATGCCCGGACTTTAAGAAAAAAGTTGGTTTAGTCATATGCTAAACCAAACAGGAAGTCGGCCATATGTATTGAATGTCAGATCTACCTCCATTTATAGGCCCCCTACTTTAATGAACTCCTCTAGCTTTAACCCGATTGACTTCAAATGTGGGAAGCGCAACCCTAACGTCCTTGCAATGTTAAATTGTAAAGCTTTTTTTGATTGAACAAACGGTGTGTCCATGGTGTGGCATTCATTTTTGATGATTTGCCATGAAAAGGACGTAGCATGTAAATGGACTAGACATGGTCAGATCTGTTCCAAATTTCACATGTCAACCCCTTTAAGTCTCAAATGTCAATATCCAGTCATAGTGACAGCGCCACCTACTGGCATCAGGAAAGGACATGTTTCAAACTTCACCCCTTATGCCATTTTACTTTTATAACACACATAGCACCTTTAGGGACAAATGTCCAGTGAGAAATATATACTTCACATAGCAGGTTGATCACATCTATCTCAAAGTTCTGTAGAAAATCTATAAAGCTTTAATGATGTTGCATTGTGAAACTTTCAAGTTCTTTTTAAATGCTGTAGCCCTGGTTATTTGCCATGAAAGAGGAAACTGTGTTTTAAGAGCTGTACCTTTAAACCCACTGATAGTCAGCCACTTTGAATTGAAGTAGTAACTGACACATTGTCAGATATTTTCCACACATCACCTGTGTGATATGTGCAGTGTTAACTTAAGTCCTGCCCTGTAGACATCTAGATGCCAAGCTTCTATTACAATGAGAATGTCACCTACTATTCAACAGCTGTGCTTAACTCCCTTGCGGAAATGACAGAATGCACACAATGGATACACGGATGCAGCACACCCTGACGAGCGGGAGGTGTCTGGGCCCGCTCATCGCTGCTTGCAGCTTTAATTATTATTATTTTTGTTGGTATTGTTAAAACATGCAAAAGCACATAAGTGAATATCAAACAATTTTATTACTTTCCAAGAGAACAAAAAAGCCATGTCAATAGCAATTATATTTAATAGGTGAATGTTCTGCCCACAAACTGTTTGTAAATCCAGAGATTTAGTGGTACCATAGCGGTATTTGCGCCGCGGCCAACAAGCATTTGTAGTGAAATCTCGTTTGTTTTCTCTTTGAGATTCTAACTTACCTTGTCCTCCCTGTGCTCAGGATCACTGCCTGGAGATACTGCCACGCTCAGCTCACTGCTTGCCTGCCCTCTGCTCTGCTCCTTTTGTCTGAGCTTCCTTTGTTAGCACTTATGACAGTTTTTTGGATAGGGAGACAGCCCTTGGAGCGGGTATCCCTGTTGAGCCCTTAGAGACCCCCATCCCACCAATGCCCAGGATGGGAGATTGTTAGCCCAGGTTACTCACCGCACCAAACGCTCGACTGTATGGTTTCTGCTAATCACAGAGAGGAGATCAAACTTCACCTTATCTCCTCCCCTCTTAACCCACTAGTTCATGGCACATTGTTTAAACTTCATAATCCCCATTTTGATTAGGTGCGGGAAAAGTGATGAGTAGGAGCCCTTACTGTCATTCCTCCTGCCTTTGGTCCGCCTTACCTCCTGTTTAGAGCTCTGCCCCCTCCTCGAGTACCTCAGTCGCTGATCTGTCCAGCATCACAGTAGTTTATCATGACTTAGCTAGGGTGTTTAGTAAGGATTTAGCCCTTTCCTTACGCCACACCAACCACATAACTGTGCCATAGACCTACTCCTTGGAGCCCCCCTCCCTACCAGTAGGCTATATAACCTGTTTCACCCTGAGAGAGAATCCATGGAAAAATAGATGGGTGATAGAGGCAGCAGTGAGGAAAGCACAACGTCTACAGCCAGACCCAGGTAACAGACCGCCATTTCCTGGGTCTGGCAAGTTTGCGCCTCAGTTTTAATGTTTAGTTTTTATATCAATGTCACGTTACCACTTGGGTACAAACTGGCTGTGAATCACAGTGCGCTTTGGGTCTGCTTGATAACTATTGCTACGCTCGCTAGTGTCACATCATGTGCTAGATGCTGGACGCAAAGTTGCTTTCAGGGAAGGTCTGACAGTGGATTATGCCCCTTGTAACTGTGTAAACACTGCGATAACAAGGCATTCACAGTGTATTCCTCAGAGAAATTAACTCTTAAGAGAGACATTTTTCCACGGTAATACCAAGAAAGAGAGCATCTGTTTTCCAGACTTTACACAGTAAATGTCATGTGGGTGAAATCTTACAGATGATACTCTGACTTCGGGTTCCCGTGAAGGCAGCACAGAGCTGCACCACAAGAAGAGTTATGATACACACCGTCTTGTCCAGTTGCAGTGGAGTAAACTGGCAGGTTTAATGTTGCAAACCAGTTTTTTGCAAGTCGTTTAAAGTTTAAACTCGTATTGTGAATGTTTGGTGTGAACTCGCCTTAAAACTTTCACCTCAACAAATGCCCCCACAAAGCAGCTCAACGCCCCCCTTTCCAAAATATTGCTTCCAGTGCCCCACGCCATCCCTTAAACCATCAATCTTTCTCTACAACCCCATCCCAACTAGGTTACTTAAAGAAGTTTTACGCTTAGTCACCACTTCTTTACTAGGTATAAATAATCTGTCTTTATTAACAGGCTATGTGCCAGAGTCAAAGTAGCTATTATTTAACCTCTTCTTAAAAAGCTCTCTTTTGATCCAAGGGTTTGAGACAACTATAGACCTATATCTAACCTTCCCTTTCTCTCTAAGATCCTTAAGAAAGCATACAGACAGCACTGATGAAAATTACTAATGACCTAATTGCAACAGACTCTGGTCTTGTTAAATCTTAGTGCTGCATTTGATACCATTGACCATTATATCCTATTACAGAGACTGGAACATTTAATTAGCATTAAAGGAACTGCTCTAAGCTGGTTTAAGTCCTATTTATCAGATCAATCTCAGTTTGTACATATTAATGATGAATCCTCCATGCACACCAAAGTTAGTCATAGTTCCACAAGGTACTGTGCTGGGACCAATCCTGTTGTTTTTTTTTATTTTATGAAAATGTCTTGCTCTACATCTAGGGATCATCTGGAGATTTTGGGGGGTGGGACACAATGTTTTTGATAAACAACACTGATTAAGCCAGGATTTGACCTTAACTAAAACATTTGTTAGCTTGTTTGCTACCTCTTCAGCAGTCTTGGGAGTGGACTGAGAGGTTGAACTTGGTAAGACTGAACTTTGTAATTTTCAATGATTGATGAAAAAGTCTGCCTTTTGCTTTTCTCGGTTCTCTTAGCCTGGGACATCTTTGATTTTGTGGCTATTTTTAAAGCATTTTCCCGCTCCTTCATTAATTTTAGGACTTTGTTTTTACATTTAATTCTAATTGAAAATTCACGGATTGTAGATTGTACTTCTGTAAAGATTTGACTAGTTATTTGTAAATCTCTTTCAGGAAGGAGCTAGTCCCAGTTTATGTTTTCTTTATAGCTGCCTTGAACTCTTCTTGCTTGTTTTTTGGGATGCCAAAAAATTCCTTTTTGCCAGCATGTGTAGTAAACCGCCTGCAAGTTAGTTTTCTTGATATGAGCACCATATTATGATCTCATAGCCCAATTATCATATTAAATAATTTTGTAATCCTTTCTGGTGTGTTACTAAAGATTAGGTCAATTTGGGTACTGGTGTTGTCTGTTATTCGTTTTGGAGTTTTAACTATTTGCACCAGATTAAAAACAGTGATTTGCTTAAGCTTTTTCCTGAGGAAACTGAAGTTACCCATTACACGAATTAACATGGTAACTTGTGTTTTTTATAAAAACTAATGTTTGAGGAAAGTGGATAATATATGACTACAAGTGTGTAGGACATCTGAGGTGATAGAATCATATTCAAGGCTTCACATTCTAGATCACTTGAATTTTGCCACTGAAAATCATTGCTACGGATGGTGTTTCTTACATATATCATAACTCCACCCCCTTTTGCATCAGTTTAGTCTGTCCAGAGATATCATAACCCAGAAATATTAGAGCGGTGGATGAAGAGTTATCATGAAGCCAAGTTTCCGAAAAAATAGAGGAAATCTAAATTAGACTCTAGTAATATATGATTTATTTGACCACTTTTTGATTGTAAGCTTCGTATATTTAGTTGTCCACCTACTATATCCTTTGGCTGTGCTCTTCCCAGATAATTCTCGAATTGTTTACAGTTTGAAAGACTTTCCACTTCCGGTTGTTTCGGATGGCTCTGATTACTTCGGCACGATCTTTCTTGTACTCGAGAGCTGTATCTGTGTCACTCGGTTAGACACAGAGTAGTGACAAGTGTATGGTCACCGTTGTTGCTCTTTGGAAACGTTGGAGATGTTCTCGTTGCAGCAGGTCTCCCAGAGAGTCATGGTTCTGCTGCCCTGTCCCTCGGTGGTCTCCTGGTCGGAATCACCAGGTCAGTTGGTCGACATTCCTGGACAGATGTCGGGGCCTCCGGTGTGTTCTGGTGGGTATGGTTGGAATGCTGGGAGAAGGTAGTGTTGAGTTCAGTGCCGACCAGATGAGACCTTTGCCGTGGATGGCTTTCCTTGAGGCGAGTTCAATTGTAGATGCTTGCCGGGATCGACCTCCTTGGAATGCGTCAGGTTGTTGATTGGACGCATCTGAATACCCTCTTGATCCTCCATGGAGCTCAGGGAGAGTGTACATCAGAAATTGTCAGTGTGCTGTATGGTTTTGGGCCCCCCCACCCTGAGAGAGAGAGAGGGAGCCCACACAATAGACACACAGGTACAGACAGTAAAGTAGGTTTTGCTATAAACTGAATGAAAATGGTACAGATATTTATAGTAGTGGTAATGATGATAATTGTAATGTTAATGATGATGATAACCGTAATAATAGCAATAGGACTAGTAACAATAATTGTAGCAGAGGGTGTCAAGCAGGAACACGGGGGCAGCAGGTGACTTGCAACCACAGATCCAGACTCCACTGCTCCAGAGCAAGAAACACCTGCAGGATAGGAGAGAGGAGAGGGACAAGAAAGCACAAGACTTTGGGAAAGGGAAGAAGTCGAGTTAGCAACATGCATTAATGGGATGAGGTTGCATGCAGAGGAAGAGGAGAGAGGAGCTCAGTGCATCATGGGAAATCCCCCGGCAGTCTAGGCCTATAGCAGCATAACTAAGGGGTGGTTCAAAACTCACCTGAGCCAGCCCTAACTATAAGCTTTATCAAAGACGAAAGTCTTAAGCCTACTCTTAAATGTGGAGATGGTGTCTGCCTCCTGAACCCCAACTGGAACCTGGTTGGTTGGAGAGGAGCTTGATAGCTGAACACTCTGGCTCCCAGTCTACTTTTGGAGACTCTAGGAACCACAAGTAACCCTGCATTCTGGGAGTGCAGTGCTCTGGTGGGATAGTAAGGTACTATGAGCTCTTTAAGATAAGATGGTGCCTGACCATTAAGAGCTTTGTAGGTGAGAAGAATGATTTTAAATTCTATACTGGATTTTACTGGAAGCCAATGCAGAGAAGCTAAGACAGGAGAAATCTCTTTCCCTGGTTCCTGTCAGAACACGTGCTGCAGCATTCTGCAGCCTGATAATAAGGAATTGCAGTAATCCAGCCTAGAAGTAACAAATGCATGGACTAGTTTTTCGGCATAATTTTTAGACAGGATTTTTGCAATATTACGTAGGTGAAAAAAGGCGGTCCTTGAAATTTGCTTAATGTGAGACTTAAACGACATGTCCTGATCAAAGATAATTTCAAAATTCCTCACAGTGGTCCTGGAGGCCAGGGCGACACCATCAAGGGAAACTATATCTTTAGATAATGCGTCACGGAGGTGCCTGGGCCCCAGAATAATAACTTCAGTTTTATCTGAGTTTAACATTAGAAAATTACAGGTCATCCAGGTTTTAACATCCTGAAGGCACATTTGAAGTTTGGTGAAACTGGTGAGTTTCATCTGGCTTGATCGATATAATTGAGTACCATCTGCATAACAAAGAAAGTTTATGGAATGTTTCCTGATAATATTGCCTAAAGGAAGCATATACAGGTGATGGTCATATAATTAGAATATCATCAAAAAGTTGATTTATTTCAGTAATTCCATTCAAAAAGTGAAACTCTGATATTATTCATTACACACAGACTGTAATATTTCAAATGTTTATTTCATTTAATTGTGATGATTAAAACTGACAACTAATCCCAAATTCAGTATCGCCAAAAATTAGAATATTAAGACCAATACAAAAATGGATTTTTAGAAATGTTGGCCAACTGAAAAGTATGAACATGAAAAGTATGAGCATGTACAGCACTTAATACTTAGTTGGGGCTCCTTTTGCCTGAATTACTGCAGCAATGCGGTGTGGCATGGAGTCGATCAGTCTGTGGTACTGCTCAGGTGTTATGAGAGCCCAGGTTGCTCTGATAGTGGCCTTCAGCTCTTCTGCATTGTTGGGTCTGGCGTATCGCATCTTCCTCTTCACAATACCCCATAGATTTTGTATAGGGTTAAGGTCAGGCCAGTTTGCTGGCCAATTAAGAACAGGGATAGCATGGTCCATATACCAGGTACTGGTAGCTTTGGCACTGTGTGTGAGGTGCCAGGTCCTGTTGGAAAATGAAATCTGCATCTTCATAAAGTTGGTCAGCAGCAGGAAGCATGAAGTGCTCTAAAACGTCCTGGTAGATGGCTGCGTTGACCTTGGACCTCAGAAAACACAGTGGACCAACACCAGCAGATGACATGGCACCCCAAACCATCACTGACTGTGGAAACTTTACACTGGACTTCCAGCAACGTGGATTCTGTGCCTCTCCTCTCTTCCTCCAGACTCTGGCACCTAGATTTCCAAAGGAAATGCAAAATTTACTTTCATCGGAGAACATAACTTTGGACCACTCAGCAGCAGTCCAGTCCTTTTTGTCTTTAGCCCAGGCGAGACGCTTCTGACGCTGTGTCTTGTTCAAGAGTGGCTTGACACAAGGAATGCGACAGCTGAAACCCATGTCTTGCATACGTCTGTGCGTGGTGGTTCTTGAAGCACTGAC